>NW_020837962.1:18406845-18587367 GCF_003676395.1 Aethalodelphis obliquidens
ACACCACACACAAACACACACACCACACACACAACCACACACACCACACACACAATCACACATACACACCACACATACACACAAACCACATACACACCACACATACATACACACACACCATACATACACACACCACACACACACAACCACACCCCACACATACACACACATACAACCACACACACACAGCACACATATGAACCCTATACATACATATACACCACACACACACCACACAACCACACATATACATACACACACATGCACACACACACGCCCTCTGGACACCCCACATCTGGCTTGTGCTCTGCAGGGCCACTGAAAACACTTAGAGGGTCGCCTCTCCCTTTTAAGTCCTGGGTGGGTGGTGGCTCCCCAGAACCCCGGGGTCGTCCCAGGAGGGAGACTTGGCGGGAAGGCTGGACCCCGGAGAGCTGGACTGAAGGCCCACCCCGGGGAAAGCTGGGGCCTCGCTCTCTGCGCTGCTGCACTCCTGCTGACCACCGGCAGCTGGGCCCGGCCTCTCCCACTGTGATGCTGACACTGGCCACAGCACGAGGGCTCCCGCCCAGGCCCCTGCTGGCCTGACCTCACCCTCCACAGAACCCGGTGACTCACGCCCACCGAGCACGGGGAGGAGGCGGCATACGGCCGAGACTCACGGTCAGCTGTGGCCCCAGGCTCGTCTGCTTCATCCACGCCTGCCTCAGTACCTCTCGCCGCACAGTGAACCACCCCAAGCCCTAGTGGCTTAAATCAAGAGTAATTTATTATTTCTCACGAGTGCGGCTCTTTTGCTGAGCGTGATGCCGGCCTCAGCTGTACCATCAGGGCCTCACCCGGGGTGGGACACCCACCACAGCCCCATCCCAGGCCCTGCGCCTTCAGGGACGGCTGGATGTTTGGCTCAGCCAGGAGGAGTCTGGGTGCAGTCTCAGGACCATCAAAACACAATCTAAGGGCTGTGTAAGCCCAGGGGTGACCATCCCCTCACCCACATTCCATCAGCCGCAATGCCCAGCTTCACGTGGCAGGGACCACATGGGGCCCCGACGCTGGGAAGCCACCTGTGGGGGAGTCCCCCTTCCAGCTAAAATCTCAGAGCAAACCCTAATTTCCACTGCAGGAGATGCCGGCCACCTAGGGACTGAGGTCGGTGACATTATCACGGGACGGTCTGTTCTGAGGGATGATAAGAACACCACGCAAAGGCAGTGCCTCCCCTCACACCTGATGATTCTTGTACAACTTTATTATATTCTTGAAGACACTGACCAGTGTCTGTATGTACCAGACGCCCCAAACCAGCCACTCCCTTTACGTGAAGCACTTGCTCAGGGCACATGCTGTTCTCTCCTACTGCAGTCACCGCGTGTCACCCTCCAACACAGTCCCCCATCCCAGTGCGGGGGGAGGGAGCCTGCATGGTCATCGGTGTGGCTCTTCCAGCCTGGGTAGGCTCTGAGGTCACTTAGCTGAGACTGGCTGAAAACAGCAACTCTCAGTCAAAGGCACAGGCTCTAGTGTCACAGACGTCACCCTGACGTCCTTGCCTCCCCAAGGACAGAGTCTTCCCACGGAGGACAGCCCCCTCTCCCAGCACAGTGCCATGTCAGGTGTGACTAAACGCTTCAGAATTTAGCTTTTGGAGACGTGTCTTGGTTAATAAGCATTAATCATGTCCCTCTTAAGCAAACTGGTTTAGCCAATTTGTGTTTGCAACTAGGAATAAAATTCAAGCATGGGGACGTATATAAACAGTCGGTGATGTTAGATTACTATTTGGAAAAGAAGGGAAAGGAGCGTGTACTTGGGACTTAACTCAGGGCCTTGGGGCAGTGCCTGGGATTTCTTCATGGGGGCAGCATGGAAAGAGTGTTGGGAGGAGACCTCACCAGACCAGCATTCTTACCAGAACCCTTCCAAAGACGGCATCCCAACCCCCAACCAACAGAAGATAAATTATTTGCCCATAGATAGAAAATGACTTTTCGTGGTAAACTTAAAAGCTATATTAGAATTCAAATTATATTAAAATTTTCATGGACGACCCAAAGCAACACAATGATAATCGTAACTACCTCCCAGAAATTGTCTTTTTTCTTTAGGAGGTGACACATAAATAAATAACATGGGTAGACTTGTTACCGAGTCCCAGCTCGCTCTGCTCGCCGCACAACAGGCCAATGAATCAGAGACGAGGTGCTGAAGCAAAGGAATACGACTTTATTCGGAAAGCCGGCAGACGGAGAAGATGGCGGACTAAAGTCTCAAAATAACCATCTTATCGGGGTTTGGATGCCAGTTTCTTTTATAGCACAGAGAGGGGGAGGAGATGAGGAAGTAAAGTAAAAAGGCCATAAGTTTTGCAAATATCACCGGAATGGCCAGCCTTGGGGAGGGGATGTGTTAGTTTCTTCTTTCTTGCAGCCATCGGCAGGTGGAACAGGGTCCGGATGTTTGCCTGGACAAAGGCACTTTGGTTCAACATTCAGGCAGAGGGGCAGGGTCCCCCGAGGCAGGCCATTATGTACAGATGTTATCCTTTCAGCCAAAAAAAGCAGTGGAAAGCAAAGGATAAAGTAAAAGAAACTGATCCAACATGCAGTCAGATTTGGTTCTTCCCTAGTACAGAATTTCACCTGTTGCTGCCCGGGCACCATCCGCCTCCAACATGAGCGGTCAAACCACTTTCCAGGTTAAGGGGGTTAATGGCCCTTTCCTCAGGGAGCAGTTAGGATACAAGCAAGATGCCTCCCTTATTCGATCACAACATTCAGAGAAGGAAACAGAGCCTCCCAGCCCCCCAAGCCTGGGTTCCCTTGTGATGACTGGGCACAGGCTGACATCTGTGTTCAAGATAAGCCGTAATGGACACCAGGCCTTAACCTCCTTTCTCTCTCCTGGGGCCTGAGCCCCTGTTCCCAGGGCAGGGGAGGGGCTGCAGAAACAGCAGGCTGAGGCCCCTCCTCTTCCCAGGAACGAAGGCCTCTTTCCTGAGAAGCCTCTTCCCATCCATAGGCAGCTGCAGCTCTGGGTCAGGATGTGCTAGGCAGAAGCTACCGCTGCAGGGAGCCCACCATAGGACCACTCTCCTAGTTAGAGGTGGTCCCATTCAGACAGCTGGGTGTAAGGAGGGGGCACCCCTACGCAGAGGCGGCTGCAGGTGTAGATGGGAGTCTGAAGCCAGTGCAGGCTCAGCACACCTTTGTTGAATTTTAAGGAACTCAGCACACCGTGTGTGGGGTACCTCCACGTCCCCTCGGGGAGAGGCTCTGACTGGGCCCTTCCAAACTCCCAGATGCTGTGAGACAATTGAGTCTAAAAACTAGTCCGTTTGTGACCCGTGGGAAAGGTTTTGGGTCAGAGACTGGGTCTTCTGCTCTCCACCACCCAACAGAAAAGAGTGAGAAGACTTCTCTTTCCACTTTCACCTCCATCCAACTCCCTAACAGTGGGAGAGGATTTGTTTCCTCGTAAGCGGCTCTTAATACATTGATCATTTCGTCCCCATCACTGGAGTTTTCGGCTGGAGGGAGGTGGGGACAGAGGTAGGGCAGAGATCTTCCCACCACCAGCCAGGATGCGGCAAAGAAACAGCCCCGAGCAAGCAGCCCAGGGCAGGGCAGGCTCGCTGGGGCACCGCTGGTCTCTGAGGGCACGAAAGCCCCATCTGCTCGCTCAAGGGTACCATGAAGATCTCATCAAACAGCATGAGGAGAGCTCATTGCAGGGAGGGCCTCCCTGGAGCACTTTGGGATCAAGTGCCCCGTCACCCTGACCCCAGCCTGTTGCCCGATTTCGTGTCATTGTGGCCAGGCTGAGTCTGGCAGGAGTCGTACCAAGTGCATCTCAAGGCAACTAACAGTCTGTAGTGGCTGGGCACAGCTGGACAGCATCCTCCTGCCATCACCATTTCCAGATAAACATTGGTGACTGTGTGATTAAAATACGAAAGCCCGGGCCCCATGCCTGGACCCTAACAAAACCAGAGCAGGAGACTGGTCCAAATCAAGAAATTTCAGAGAAGTAGTTCTATAGCATCAGCCGGAGGGAAGTGCAGGTCAAGGGAGCAGCAGGGAAAGGCCACATCCGCCAGGGCCTCTGAGGACATCGGACGTAGCCGTTCAGGGATGCAGCCCGCTTCCCCGCATCACACCCGGGGAGGATCCACCTCGTACGTCTCCTCGATGGGGAAGACCAAACCCAGGGGCCAGACCCCCTGCACCATCCCCACCCCCAGCTATGTCTCTCTGGGTTTGAAATCAGTTATTGTAATTCTCTACCAGCATGGAAGCAATTCTGGAAAACTTACTTTGTACTGGTGCCAACATCTGGGGACGGTACGTAGCAGTAGTGTCCAAAAACTGGGGACAAGCACATTGCATGAGTGTCCAAGATTTGCCTTTGCCACTATTTGTATTTTAAAGAAGAAATGGAATCTGAAAAATGGAAATTACGTTTTATTATTTTTTTTGCAGTGTTTCATTTTAATATCTGAGCCTGGAAGCTATTAAGCTGTCCTTGCATTAAAAGTGACTAAAGCTTGTGTTTGGGGTGATCTATGACCCCTGACTTTGCCCTGGGGACTCTGCCTTTCCGAAGACAAGTGCTGGGATGAGTTATAGGTTCATCGCACCCCATTATTTAAACACCTGAAGCCATTCTTTTCCTTATGAATCAGTGGGGGCGAAGACAAAGAAAAGGGCTTCATGTAACATTTCCCTTCCTCCCTTGGTGACCAGGAAAACAGGAAGGGGGCGAGGCGTGGCTGGAGAAGGGAAATGCAGAGGATGTGTGGGCCGGGGAGAGGCAGGAGATCCAGGCGAAGCGGCAGCTGAGAAGGAGGCCCCTCCAGGCCCAGGAAAGGGGCGGGGGTCCTGGTCTGGGGACAAAGGGGGAGCCACTCCCAGGGCTGTTTTCCAAGGACAATTTACAGTCCCCATTGTTGGCCTTTCCTCTGGGTAATTAAGCACTAAACGGGAGCCAGGGATGCCCAACCATCTTGTCACCGGGCTTCACTTTCCCCGGCATGCCAGCTCTCAGCTGCCTGACCGCTGTGCCGTCCACAAATGCCGGGGAATTTGTCGATGCTGGTCGGCATTCACCTTGCCCAGAACTCAGCTCTGATCTCACGGGGCTAGATACACTTTGGGGCTGTCTGCAGCAGATGAGGGAAGGGTATCTCTTTTGATGATTTATTTCTGAAGCAGGCTTCACTGTGAAATTTAAACCAGAGAGGACACTTCCTTCCTTGGCCTGGGCATCCTGCCTTCTGAAGGTGGCTAGAGCACAGACGTCTTTGCCTAAGAGGGGAGAATAAATAGGTCCGTGAAGGGAATAAAGATGGACCTTAATCCATCTGTTAGACAGAGATGGGTGCTTAATAGAAGAATGAACAGTCGATGAACGTACTCATGTCGCGATGGATAATCTCAGCTGTTTTCTTAAAAGTGAATTTCTGAGATGTGTTTCTGTATTGTGTGTGTGTGTGTGTGTGTGTTTCCCAAATATAAACTGGAGCTCCATGTGGCCCAGTCCCTACGCGGAGTCACGTTCATAGAAGCACAGCACCAAAACCCAAAGAATGAAAAGTTAGCTGCAGTTTTCGCTCAAGGGTCTGGGGAAATACCAAAGGGCATCCAACTTACGGACCAGAGAAACACTTCTTAAAATTCTCTCTATTTGATTCTCTTTTTCTTGAAGAATTCTGTAACCTCTCTCTTTTAATGGCAAAAACTCTCCTTACTTCCAGCCTTTTCTATTTCGGTCCCCTGGGTGCCTTCTCTCAGCATTTTACATGGGCTGACTCTCCTCCTTTCCTGTCCTCCCACCCCAGGCCCATCTTCTTCTCTCTCGTCTCATCAGTTTGGGGGACAGAAACTGGTCCCCCAAAGAGCTGAGGTTGAGATGTAATGCCCAGAATTCCCTTTCTTAGGCCTGTGTCAGGAGGAGAATGGCAGGGGTGTACAATTTGGAAACTTCATTCCTCATGTGAATTTTTACGCACTTCCCTGGCCAAGCTCTGCAGACTCCTGCACAGAAAAGTGCCACCCAGGGGCATCCTCTACTCATGGTCAAGCCCCTCACACGCAGAGACACTTCTCCCAGGGTGGTGTCCCCTCTGGGCCCCTCTGAGACCCTCTGGAGCTGTACCATCCTGAGGCTTCCCTCACTTTTTCACAGGCCTCAGGGCTGTGCGGTGGGACCCTCCAGGGTCTCTGCCTGTGAAAACTCACGCAAGAGGCTGTGTCACCGAGGAAGAACCAGCTGGTATGTCACCCCTGCCTTACTCCATCTCCGCTGGCAGGTGGGGGGCAGGAAGAGGAACCAGGCGATGCAGAGGCTCAAGGCTTCACAACATCCTGGGCTGAAGCAGGGGGGCGTCCAAAAGCCCCCACCTGCCCAGCTTTCACAATCAGGGACTTACTTACTGTTCAGACGACAGGGATTCTGACAGAGGGTGAATCCCCCATGACTGTGCGTTTGGACGTTCTTGAGCAATCCCAGTGCACAGGAAGTGTCTGTGCACCCGTGCGCAGGAGGACAGATCCTCGACCCTGGAGGACAGGCCTCCCTCACCCCCAGGCTGAGAGAACTGTGCCCCAGCTGCCCAGCTCTCTCCCCATTTGCTCTCACACAGGACTTTCCCCTCATAAAATCAGGACACATTGAACCCCCCTGTGGCATCTATTTGGCTCAAAGTGGGCACACCGCAGACCCCCGCTGGGCTGGCTAGAGCAAGAGCCCGATAAACGGACCCCGAGAAATCCTTACACCCTCCATCGTGGAGCCCTTTCCTCGAGGGGCTCACAGCCAGTGCAGAGAAAGCAATGTATGCGACGTAATGATAAAAACAGGGAAGGAGCCTTTCTGGAACCAGCACGGCTGTGAGGGGGCTGGGGGGAAGGGGGGCAGCTTCGCAGCAGAAAAGACTTAACTCGGGCCGTGAAGGCCAGGCCGTCCCTGCTGAAGGGACAGTTGGCACCGAGGTGTTACCCCGGGAGGAGTGGGGTCAGGCCCTGGCACCGAACCTTCCGGAGGAAGAGGGTCTCGTTGAGCAGACCCCAGCCCCTGGCGCTGGTAGGACCCCAACTTTCCTCTGTCTAGCACCCCTTCTTGTTTTCCGTGTACTCATCACGTTTGTAATTTGGCCTAATTGATTCAGTTGTGTGTTGAACGTCCATCTCCCCCACCAGACAGCACAGCACGTGAGTGAGGCCTTAACATCTCGGTTCAGCCAGTGTCCGGCACTGTGGCCGGCAGGCATGTCAGAAGGTTCTCTGCAGCATCTGTCAACAGAGACATGAAATACCTTGGCTGCTGCCTCCCTGCCCCCCACTCCGCACCCACAGACACGAAGAGGAGGTCGGGTCTCTCCTTGAACTGTCCCGGGCGCCAGCCCCTGAGAGACTGACTTCCAGATGGTCCGGGCCTGTTCCAGGGACACGAGGGCCTGGGCCAGGACCGATGGCAGAAGCAGCCGCAGAGGGGGCACCTGGGCACCCTCTGCTTCAGGGAGCTCTACTTGGGGGACCCCCTTGGGGAGGGATCCACTGCTGTGAATTCCCTCAGGGACCCCCCGTGCCTCAGCCAGCTCCCACCAGCCACTCCTTCTTTGCAGCTCTCGACAGCCCAAAAGGGTGAGCCTGGAGCAGCAAAGGCCCTGGGAGGCTGCTCTGGGCCTGACTCCCAGATGGGGGGGACCGTGCCCTCTGCTGGCCAGGCCCCGTGGAGCCTGGGAAATCAGCAGCAGGAATCTGGAGCATTCTGTAGGAGCATCTGTAAAGCCGGCTGCTCGAATGGCTTAGAATGATGGGCTTAGAACCCTCAGCTCTTGGGCAGGCATCCCCCTGCCCGGGGCCAGGGCGGGACAGCAGGACGGCCTGCCACGTGTGGACTCATGACATACACCCCTCATCTTTTCAGTCTGGAATCGCCTCGTTCACAAGCCCCAAAGGAGAAGTGTCGTTGATCCTTTACGACCAAACTGCCAACCTTTACCGCAAACAGCATTACCCAGCCAGTTTGACGCTCCATTATGTATGGTGGTTCCCAGCAATATATCCAGCCTTCAAGGATAAAGGCTGGACATTCAAAAGAAGCCACGGATTCGACACCTGGAACCAAGGGGGCTCTAGAAGCACGGTGACCACCCCCGGCCCCAGGTCCCCAGCCTGGGTGGGAGCTGAAAGCCACATCTGTTAGACAGAGCCCCTCAACAGAGGAGGGGTCCCCCCCCGGGATGCCTGGGGGTGGGACAGACAGACCACAGGGCTGGTTTGGGGTGGGGAAGCGGCAGTGAGCCTCTTCTCACCGGACCACGTACAAGAATCTACTCTTCAGGCACCAAAGATTTACTGAGCATCTCGTGTGAGCGGGCTCCCTGCCGTGCTGGGGGTCCAGCCCCAGGCCGGGTGCCAGAGCTCACTCAGAGGAGGGTGTGCTACACTGAGGTGGAGGGAGGGATGGCGGAGGGCGGGCACGGCACGGGGGCCGGGAATCAGCGCTCACAAAGCCCTGAGTGGGCAGGCGAGGCAGCGCGGCCGAGGAGCGGAGCGGAAGGCCCCGTGGCTGAAGGGCTGAAAGCAGGGAATGAACAGAGGGAGGCTGCGGGCAACCAGAGCCCTGGAGGCCTAGTCCTGAAAGCCAGGGGAGGCCGTGGAAGCCCATTAAGATGGAGGGGGGAATGGGGGGGACATCCATGGTGGTGAGGTTGCTTGGACGCAGAGGGCAGCAGGGCACACTATAGGTGACATGAACAGTCCCGGGGACAGTTGGTGACCTGGAATTTGAGCCCCAGAGGCGTGCTCAGTTCTTCTTCCCTCACACCCATGAGGCGCAGCCCGTCTGCTCATCAGAATCACCGGCAAGCTGTACAAAATGCTGATGCCCAGGCCCCGCCCCCAGAGACTCCGGTTTCTCAGGTCTTCTGGGTTTACTCCAGACCATCCTGATGAGGAACAAGGTTTGAGGGTACTTCCCCGAGAACCCTAAGTCTTCCTCTAACCTCCGGGGCTGGTGTAGCTGAATGGGGCAGCGTGGGGGTGGGGGAAACAGGCAGGCTGCACCTGATGGCCCTCACGGCCATGGGGACCCCGAGGCCCCGCCATCCGCCATCCTCCATCCGCCATCCGCCATCCGCCATCCGCCATCCTCCATCCTCCATCCTCCATCCGCCATCCGCCATCCTCCATCCTCCGTCCGCCATCCTCCATCCACCATCCGCCCGCCATTCATTCGACAGGACTTAGTGTCACCTTTCTTCTCCCTCCCTCCCGCTCTCTGGAGCCTGTCTGGTGGCAGAAGCGCAAGAAAGGGAGGGAAAGGAAGTTCAACCAGGCCAGTTCCCAAGTCCATCCTGGGGAGGTGACCTGGCTGGTGAACGGGGCTCCCGTGCTGCCCCCTCTCCCCACGCAGCGAGGGCCTGGCCACAAGCTCGCACGGCTATCCCAGGGCACCTGGCCTTACAGATATGCCTCCTTCCCGGCCTGTTGTCACATTAGGCCAGGGTGAGAGTGCCACTTCCCCTCCCAGGTGGCAGCAGGACTGCCCGTGGGCCACGCCCTGGGTCAGACACTGGCTGCTCTGAGAGCTTCTTCCCAGGTCTGTCCATGTGGGGCCTTTTCCAGGGAAACGCTATCAGCTGTGAGAAAGAGAACACACATTCTGGAAATACCGAAAAACAAGTTTATTCCATTACCCACGTGACCAAAATGCACGAGAGCTGTGGTTCATGGTTTCTCCCAGGCCCGTCCCGCTGCATCCCCCTTCCTCTGTCCCCCCTCAACCTGTGTATCCCCTAACCCACCCTCTCCCCTGCCCCAGGCCTTCCCCCTCACTGCACTCAGCTTCTGAAATTCACGTCTCAGCTGCTTTGGCAGCACCCCGAGGCTCTGAGGCCAAAGAGGCGCAAAACTTCTCATCAGAACCAGCCTGCGTGGCCCTCCCTGCGTGAAGCCGGGGCTGTGTCCCCTGGCACGTTTCTCGAGCAGCGCCTGCCACTCAGGGGCCCCGCACCGCCAGCTCCATCGCGCTCCTGGCACTGACACCCCCAAGGGTCTGGCGGCGAGCAGCCTAAGGCAGCAGGTGAGCTGCGTGCTCAAACCCGACAGCTCAGGAAGAGGCCTGTGTCGGTGCCGCCCACTTGTTTCCTGAAGACCCACAAGTCTGTGTTTAATATATTTTAGAACAATGTCTGGAAACTGCAGTTTACTTTTGCAAACATACATACATGTCTAAACGTCAACAGTGTGGACAATTTTACTCATAACCTAAGGATGCCAGACAGGGGACCTTGAGTGTCGTGGCCATGCCACTGTGGCTGTTTCATCTCTGGGCGCAGGGAGAGCTTTGAGAATCAGAGGCCACATGCGTCCGGGCTCTTGTGGCCGGCACTACAGTGGGTGCCGGGGTGGAGACGCAGAGACAGATCAAGTCCCCGTGCTCAAGGGGCTTGTGCTCTGGGTGGGAGCTGCAGACATCAAACCAACAGCTAAACAGGAAGAGGTGCAGCGCCAGCACTCACACCAAACGGTTCTGTGACCGTGGCTGGGTGGGGCGCCTCCGTGGCAGGACGACCAGGGAGAGTGGCCTCTGACCCAGACTCAGGGTGGAGCCGCTGCAAAGACCCTGGGCGGGGCTTTCCGTAGAGCTGCATGGCCCTGGAGCCTGATGAAGCTCGAGTGTGCAAAGAGGTCAGTGTAGCCGAGCGGAGCAGGGCCAGGGCACGACGAGAAGGCCTGGGGACTACGGGCAGAGGCCAGCACAGCTTCCGTCACAGGTGATGGGGACACGTCGTGTGCTGACAAGCCATGTCCAAGCAGGCGTGGCAGGACCTGAGTTATGTTGTAAAAGGCCACTCTGGGAACTCCGTGGAGAAGAGGACACAAATGCATCCTTTTGCTCTCTCTTCCTTTAGGCAGTGGGAAGTCAGGGGGAGGCCCCGGCAGGACACCACCAGGTGGGCCACCGTGCCCCGGCCACCGCAGGGGTGAGAGAGCACATGGCCAGAAAAGAATGACGCGTGCTGCCGCTCGGGACTTTTGCCTCCGCTCCAGTCCTCCCGGGTTTACTTTCTTTTTAAGAAATTTTACTTTAGAAAATGCTAATTGAGAAATGCAAGCAGAGGACAGCTGAACCCCACCCGAGAACCCCTGCCGAGGGCCCATCCTCAGAGGGAGTTTCCTCAGGCCGTCCTCAGTCTGTAAGAAGAGGACACATGGACACTGGCTGCAGGGCAGCTTCAAGGGAGGTTTGGTTTGGTTTGTGTTTTGTGTTTTCGTGACTATTTCAGCATCCCCGTCACTCGGCACACTAGCTCCTCTGAAGGACTTGCTGATACACGTAGCCCCTTCCCCTCTCAGCAAAAGAGGACCTTCGGGGGGGCAGACTCTCCCCGCGCCCCCAGAAGTGGCATTGTGGCCAGACAAAGATCTCCCTGTGGAGCACAGAGCTCTGGACCACAGTCTGCGGTGAGACAAAGCTGACGTGCTCTTGGTGAGATCATTGAGTCCCTAAACCACAGGAAGTGCCCCAGAAGCAGGGGTCAGAGTGGAAGACACTGAGGACGCTCGCTGTCACGGCAAGGACCTCAGACAGCTGGAGGGGGCGAGCTTACTCCGCCCGGGCAGCTAGAACCACGCACCTAGCTCAGGTGGACCATAATCACAGGAGTTTAGTCCTCCCAGCTCTGGAGGCTGCAGGTCCAAGATCAAGGCACCGCACATCCAGCTTCTGCTGAAAACCCTCTTCCTGCTTCACAGGCGCCCATCTTCTCGCTGTGTCCTCAAGTGGAGGAAGGGGCAAGGGGGCTCTCGGGAGTCTCCTTTATGTGGGCACTAATCCCTTTTATGACCTAATCACCTCCTAATGCCATCACGCTGGGGGAATAGGTTTCAACATAGGAACTTGGGGACACAGTCAGCCCATAGCACCCCCATGTCAGCTGCACGGAGCCAGACCTACAGGGACCAGAGAGGGCAGAAGAAGCCAAGGTGGTACGCGCCCAGCAGCCGACCCAAGACAAGGATGCGAGTGCTCATAGGTTATCTGATCCCAGGACACCGGAGTGGGGAGGCGGAGCTGAGACAGAGACGGGAGTGACCCACACAGCAGTCCTGCTACAGGCAACCAGGGCTTCCCACGGAGGGAGGTGGCGGGGTGCCTCTACCCTCCCCGCCGTGAGTCACAGGTTGGGGTCTGCTCCTGGAAGGTGCTAATTCCCCCCACTTCGGTCCTGCACACTAGCAGGCCCCATGGCCCAAGTGAGCCCTCGGGCAGAGGCAGGAGGCCCGCGTGCCCTGAACGGGGAAGGGCATGGGGCCGCGGAGGGCACTGACCGCTCACCAAGTGGCCCATGGACGTCTCATTTCCGATCCGCAGGGCTCCTCTCCCCACACTTACGATATGCTTCACTCTGTCCTCTGTCCGCCCGTGGCCAGGCCCACCCATGACCCTGGCACTGCCCTTGCTTTGCATCCCTGCCCACCCTCCGTCGTGAGCACAGTGCCCCAGCCCCCCGGGGCCACGGGCAGTGGGCGTTTCATCCATGCTCAGCCACATTTCAGCAACTCAAATACTTTAGCAACTAACAAAGACCCAATGTGTCCTCCCAGGGGGGTTCGCTCTATTTTATTTTACAATTAATTTTTCAACTTTATAGAGGCTTTATACACATGGAATAAAATAGACCATAAAGGGTACAATTCAATGAGTTTTGACAGACCTCTACTCCTGTGTAGCCACCAGCTCAATTAAGATACTGAATATTTCATCACACCCGAAGGTTCGGCACATCCCTTCAAAATCACCCAAGTCACCCCAGACCAGGGAACCGCTGATCTGCCTTTTGCCCTACACATGAGTTTCACTTACCCCAAATTTCACAGTTTTCCTTCGGGTCTGCCTGCTTAGGTGTCGCCTCCCGCGCCAGGTCATTCCTTTTTGTTGCTGAGTCGTGTCCCGCTGTACAATGGACCACAGCTGGGTTGTTTGTCCAAAGGCATCCGGGGCTGGTGCAGTCCGGGGCCGTCGTGGAGGAAGCTGGTGTGGGCGTTCAAGTTAGGTCTTTGTGTGGGTCTAGGTTGCCGTCTCTCTTAGGTAAGTACCTCAGAGTGGAATTGCTGGTAAGTTAAAGTTTAACTTTATAAAAAGCTGCCAGTCTGTTTTCAAAGTGGATGCCCTTTCCATTTATTTTTTTAACAATTAATACATGAATGATCGTTGTAGAAAAAATAGAAAATACTGAGAACTTTAGAAAAATAAATATCTGAACTACCTCTACCCGGAAATAAGCGTCTTAACCACGTGTTCACAGAGCATTGCCTTGTCAGCCGTCATTTGGGTGCAAAGAATGGAAATTATGTCCAGCACAAAGGAATATTCTGAGCCGGACAGAGAGGCATCTATGGGTGACAAGGGGGAGGGGACACAGCTGAACTCCATGATGGTGGCCATTCTGGAGCTCTCTCTGTCTCTCTTGCTCGCTCCCAGGGGCCAGGGGCCCTCCCTCTCTAGCCCCCAGTCCAGTCTCCCTGCAACAGGTGACTCCCTTGGTTGGCTTCTGACCCACATGCCTCCCTCCCCAGTGGTTACATCAACAGCACTTGAGCTCAGAGCTGTCTGCTTTCCAGGACTCGGTTTGTGTTCCCAAAAGAACGAATCTGGTTGGCTCAGCTTGGTTCAGCCATGCTCTCCTGGTCCCTGACACAAAGCAGGCCATGGGCCACGGGCCACGGGAGGCTCTCCACGGGGAGTTGTGGGTAGGAAAAGAGTGATGAGCGTGACTAACACGGACCCCCGACCCAAGACCGTTCTAAAGAAAAGGTTCGATAACCTGTATTTTTTAAATGTATAATCTCTTGTGTACACCCTTTCGTGTCACTGAAAATATACCTTCACCATCATCTGAAGAGACCACATCCTGGTACCCTATAAATGCATGAACCTCGATGGATCTAACAAATGCCCTAAACATTCAGATTGTTTCTCATTATTCCCTCTAAGAAATCACTTTTTGGTGAACATTCTTGTACATAAATATTTTATTTTTCTCTTAGGAAGACTTTCCTAGGATATTCTAGAGCCAACATCTACAGCCACAATTTTATTCCGTCTTCACCGTGAAACAGGGAATAACGCGTCCACTTTACAGATGTGGAAACGGAGGCAACATGAAAGCAGCCGAACACCCGCAGGTGAGAGAGCTGGGATTCCAAAAGCTCTGTCCGCAAGGCTTCCAGGAAGGTCCTCCTCCACCCTCCCCACCTGTGGGCACGAAACCACATTCATGCCTGGACCTGGGCCAGGTGGACCGTAGGTAACAAGCCCAGCCCCCCGGAAGAAGTGTCTGTTCCACACAGAGCCTGCTTCTGGGCACAGACGAGAACTTCCACGGTGGTGCTTGGGGTCAGATCTTCCCCTGCACACACCAGAGGTGTCCTCTTCTGAGTAACACCCCACCCACAGCCAAGAGGAGCAGAAGGTCTGGATGAACGATGCCACAGAGGAACAGACGACAGCCGTGAGCTGTCGGACTCTCTCCAAGGACACAGGAGCCCTCAGAGGTGACGGCCTGAGGCTGTGAGCAGCCCAGGGATGGGAACTGTCACAAGCCAACAACAGAGGAGCTGCTCCGTTTTTCCCATTTTATTCTTTCCTTTCCAGATAAAACTGCACTTGGGCTGCTCTAGAGGTGGGGTCCCCAGAGTCTCTGTCCTGGATGTTGGCAACTGCCTGGACAAACCTTTCCAAGGGAGTGGCCAGGTCGCTGTGAGGGTCAGAAGACAGGAACAGGACCACGGCAGCTGTGGGCGGTTGGTGTGTGGGACTCTGGGAGTGGCCGTCTCCTCCCCCCGCCACCCCGGCCCCTTCCTCGGTGTCTCTCTCCAGGCCTGGACCACATACTGAGTGCAGAGGCTTCATCGCTGCCTTGGGGGTTGGGGGACAGCCCTGCCAAGTGCCATCCTGAAGGTCAGCCACCCAGGAGACCCAGACCAGGCCCTGCTCGGGACCCGGAGAGCCATCAGGCACTCAGGAGCTGGGGCAGCCCCTTCACCTTTTCTGGATGGGAGAGGCCCTTGTTTGCGGAGCCTATCCTGAGGGTGACAGAGGACAACCCCTCATTCCCAGAGGAGGACGATGCAGCAGCTGCAAACAGCTGATGGGGTGGAGAGCTTTCCCAGACCAAAAAGGCCCCGTGACCTGTCCCCCACGCATGTGTTAAAGGAAAAAGGAAAGAGAAGGAAAATGGGATTCCACCTGTGGTCGGTCACCAGGGCCCAGTTCAGGAGGAGGGTTAAACCCCCTCGCGTTTCAGAAGCCAGGTTTGCAGGACGGCTCGCCTCCCCTCCGGCTCAAAATGTCCCTCGAGCTGCTTACTCATGAGGCTGCCCTGACAGCTGTTCTGACCATGCCTGCGAGGCTGGGATGGCTCGTGGTGACTTGGTGTGGCCCCTTGGCACACTGGGACGGTTAAGGAACCCGCCTATTGTGCTTGGTACCAAGAGACGCTTCATGGCTAACTGCCGTTGTTGGTAGCACTGTTATCACTTATAGGGTAAGTATCCTTCACAGCAGCCCCTGCTCACCGTACTGAGCTCACACTCAGAATCTACACAACGCATCCCTTTTCAGTCAAGCTCCAATGCCGTCCTGAAGCTGGGAGGACGTCTTGCAGGGGGTCTGTGTCTCCAACAGATGCCCGCACACCCGCTGCTCGTTGAGATCCAGCTTGTCTGTGCCACCAGGAGAAAGGATGTTCTCTGCTGCTGGGAGGGTTTCCTGGTCACTGGACTCCTGAAAGGAGCCCAGCCTGGCTGAAGGGGGACGTGAGCGAGTGTGCTCCGTGACCCTCTAGCAGCCCTCACACGTCCGCTGGCCCGTGTCCCCTCCCCAGGCCCTTCCTCTTCTTCAAATCATCCCAGACCAGAAACTCGACTTAACGTGTGACTTGCCCCCTTAGTTGTGGTGAAATTATATCACTCAGAGCAGTTTTATAGACAAAGATTCAGAATGAGGGCACGGCACGAAGAGGGATGTGTTAAGCCACTCGGGTGGGGTCACAAGGGCCATTCATGGCCAGGCTTTGAAGGCTGAACGGGAGCTCAGGCAAAGCAGGAGAGGAGGGAATGATGATGGCAGAGGGGGTAGAGGGGGTGGGAAGGTCCAGGGGAAGGAAACGACGTGGATCTCAGGGCACACCCACTGCCCGAGGAGCAGGTGAGGGAGGAGAGGAAGAGCTCCCAACCTTCAGCCATGCTGGGGGGAGAGCCATACCAGGGAGAGCCATGCCAGGGAAAGCCACGCTGGGGGTGCTGGCTCCAGAAGGCCCAGCGGCACCTCAAGATTATAAACCATGATTTTTCCTTCTTAAAAAGGTGACTTGTTTGATGTATAGCCCAGATATCAGCTCCAGCCCCAAGTTCCACAAGCTCCCCAAGATGTCTGCCCATCCCCCAAATCTATGATTATGTATACAGAATGCCTGCTGTGTACCAGGCACAGTTCAAGCAGCAACAATGAAGCAATAGAGCAGGGGTCCCCAACCCCCAGGCCTCAGATGGTACCAGTCTGTGGCCTGTTAGGAACTGGGCCTCAGAGCAGGCGGTGAGTGGTGGGCAAGCAAGCTAAGCGTCATCTGTATTTACAGCCGCTCCCCATTGCTCACATTACCATCTGAGCTCCACCTCCTGTCAGATCAGCGGGGACATTAGATCCTCTCAGGAGCGTGAACCTTACGGTGAACTGCGCGTGCGAGGGAGCTAGGTTGCTCGCTCCTTATGAGAATCTAATGCCTGCTGATCTGAGGCGGTGACGCTAGTGCTGGGGAGCGGCTGCAAATACAGATAATCATTAGCAGAGAGGTGTGACTGCACAGAAACCATAAGAAATCAATTGGTTGCAGACTCATATCAAAACGCTATCAGTGAGTGGCAAGTGACAAGCTGCCTCTGGTGCAGGCTTTAAGTCAGAATCCAACACTTATTTTAGTCCGCGAGTAGCCCGCCCATTATTTTATTTACCACTTCGTCTGTGCCGCTTTCCCGCACTGCGCACTTGTCTCAGTCACGGTTTTGGTAAGCCCACAGGCTAACCCGAGACAAAATGAGTAAAAAACAAACGTTGCTGGAGAACTTCTTTGAAAAAGGGAAATGACCCAATGATGAGACAGCAGAAGACTCTAAGACTGCCAACCCAAAGAAAGCTGCATTTGAAAGAAAATACCAAGAGTCCTACTTAAATTACACGTTCAGTGCAACAGGCGATTCACATTCTCCAAGCCCGCTTTGTGTAATATGTGGCGACCGGCTATCCAACGAAGCCATGAAACCTTCAAAATTGCTTCGCCACATGGAGACCAAGCACCCTGCATTAAAAGACACGTTTTCGGAGTTTTTCAAAAGAAAAAAAACATGAACACAAAGAACAGAAGCAATTATTGAAGGCCACCAATTCATCAAATGTGTCTGCACTGAGAACATCATTCTTGGTGGCTAACCGCATTGCTAAAGCTAAGAAGCCCTTTACTATTGCTGAAGAGTTGATCCTGCCTGCTGGTAAGGACATTTGTCGTGAACTTTTAGGAGAGGCTGCAGTTCAAAAGGTGGCACGTGTTCCTCTTTCGGCTAGCACCATAACTAGACAAACTGATGAAATAGCAGAGGATACTGAGGCGCAATTGTTAGGATTAATGAGTCACTGTGGTACGCAGTCCAGGTTGACGAGTCTACCGATGTTGATAACGAGGCAACAATGCATGTTTTTGTGCGACATATTTTTCAGGAGGATGTGCATGAGGATATGTTATGTGTAATTTTGTTGCCAACCAACACCACAGCTGCAGAACTATGCAAGTCTTTGAATGATTACATATCAGGAAACCTGAATGTGTCATTTTGTGTCGGTATATGCATGGACGGAGCGGCTGCCATGACCGGACGGCTTTCTGGTTTAACTACTTGAGTCAAAGAGTCGCTTCTGAATGAGTCTATGCGCTGTGTCATCCATAGAGAAATGCTGCCTAGCCAAAAAATGTGACCTGAAATTAACAATGTTTTGCAGGATGTGATTAAAATTATCAACCACATTAAAGTACATGCCCTTAACTCACATCTGTTCGCGCAGCTCTGTGAGGAGATGGACGCAGAGCACACACGTCTTCTCTTATACACAGAAGTGAGATGGCTTCCTAAAGGTAGATCACTGGCCAGAGTTTTTGAGTTACGAGAGCCGCTCCAGAGATTTCTTTTAGAAAAACAGTCACCACTGGCAGCACATTTCAGTGACACAGAATGGGTCACAAAACTTGCTTACTTGTGTGACACATGCAACCTGCTCAACGAACTCCATCTGTCACTTCAGGGGAGAACGACAGCTGTGTTCAAGTCATCAGATAAAGTGGCTGCATTCAAAGACAAACTGGAATTAGGGGGGCGACGAGTGAACATTGGGATTTTTGACCTGTTTCAAACATTAGCAGAGATTTGTTTTTGTTTTTTTTTCGCAGTACGCGGCCTCTCACTGCCGTGGCCTCTCCCATTGCGGAGCACAGGCTCCGGATGTGCAGGCCCAGCGGCCATGGCTCACGGGCCCAGCCGCTCCGCGGCATGTGGGATCTTCCCGGACCGGGGCACGAACCCGTGTCCCCTGCATCGGCAGGCGGACTCTCAACCACTGCGCCACCAGGGAAGCTCTTAGCGGAGATTTTGAAAGAGACTGAGGCAGGGCCTTCTTTCTCCCAGCCAGTGCAGGATCACCTATCTCAGCTTTCAAAAGAGTTTGAGCATTACTTCCCAACCACAAAAGGCCCCCAAACTGGGAAAGAATGGATCCACGACCCATTTGTGAATAAGCCAGGTGAATCGACTTTGTGCTAGAAGAGGATCAAGTGCTTGAGATCGCAAATGATGGTGCCCTTAGAAGTATGTTTGAGACAACTTCAAATCACCATACGTTCTGGATTAAAGTCAAGCCGGAATATCCTGAGATGGCCACAAAAGCACTGAAAAGCCTGCTTGCATTTCCAACACCCTATCTTTGCGAAGCAGGGTTTTCCGCAGTGACAGCAACCAAAACAAGATCACGGAGTAGACTGGACATAAGCAACACACTTTGGGTGTCACTGTCTCCCATCACCCCCAGATGGGACCGTCTAGTTGCAGGAAAACAAGCTCAGGGCTCCCACTGATTCTGCATTATGGTGAGTTGTATAATTATTTCATTATATATTACAATGTAATAATAATAGAAATAAAGTACACAATGAATGTAATGCACTTGAGTCATCCCGAAACCATCACCCACCCACCCGGTCCGTGGAAAAACTGTCTTCCACGAAACGGGTCCCTGGTGCCAAAAAGGTTGGGGACCACTGCAATAAAGAACGTCTGCCCTCACGGGGCTTCGATTCCACTTGGGGCAAAGGAGGTGAGGAGAAACAGATAACAAACAGAGCAGAATGTATTGAAGGTCCTGTGGAGATAATTGCCATGAAGAAAAATCAGTGTGAGGCTGAGTAAGAGATGAAGCTCTAAGCCATCCTTCTTCCTCCCTCCCCTCCCCCTCCTCCGTCCTCTCTGCGGATTATGACGCAAAGCTTGTGTCCTCACTTCTCCTTTGCTGCCTTTGCTTCCTCTGGAGATAATGAGCCTATGCACATGTCTTTCCATACCTGGTAGAACATTGAGCTCAGCTACTCAGGGGAGCACTGTTGTCTCCCGTTAATTTCCCAAAAATCACTTTCTCTATAAATAACTCAGGCAATTAAATTGTTTAGAAAACCTAAGGGTTTGCTGAGAACAAACATCACATTGTCCACATGTTAACTGGAAGGTTACCAAATGATTCCTGTTTTCCAATCTGATTGTTAAAACCTGATAAGTCAGCTTATTTTTGTTAACAAAATCGCTGGATTCCTCCTGCTACATGATGTTCAAGTGACTTAACAGAGATTGGAGGCAAAAATTGGACATGAGGAGTAGCCAGGTTCACAGTGAGTTTCTATTCACAGACTAATTAGAATGAGTTGTGATGATGTTAGGAAAGGTGGGCTCATCTAGGTGTGCAAACAAGGCCTCCTGGCTCATGGAAGAACTAAGAATAGCATGGCAGCCCTTCTCATCACACTGGGCTACTGAGACCTTGTATTGTTCTGCCCTCAGGAGAATATTTTTGTTTTGAAGATTTCTAACCAGCTTTTTCTCTGGGGGGGTAATCTTAATAGAAACAGGCTCTTTTCCCCCCTTAACACTTCAAAGTTTCCCCAAATAGTCCTTGTGGAAAATACAATGGCACCAAAGAAGAAAATAAGATTATCACCTCCCTGCCATCTGTGGGCATAAAAAGATTGGTCCCCAAACCTCTGTTCTCTGTGTTGAAAAGCTTGCCTGGAACAAGGTCATGGTGTGGACATGCTTTGGACGGGTCAGTTCCTGAGCAGGCCCTCTATAAATTCTTGGAGATATTAGGAAAAGTATTTAAAATGTGTCAAAAGGGCCAAAAAGTGGGTGGCACGACCTTCTATGACCACACTGGGTGATGTTTAACAAGAGTACCCAAGGATTCTTCAATTATCTGGGGGAACGGGGCGTACTTGACCTGCCGTTTCCTATGATTTGAGGTTAGACACTGTGAAATTACACAGTACATTAGAGACCAAGTCTAGAACAGATGCATGTAATTTCTGCCCTGTAGGAAAATAATCCCAAATATCACAGTTTTATTGCCCTGTAGGGCATTAACCAGCCATTGTTGGTCCTGAGGCAGTAAACTTATCTCGGGATGCTGTTTGGGAGGCAGGAGGCTGGAACCCTGATCCCCTACTCCGTTCTGAATTAGCTCCTCCCCCTTACTGACTCCCTCACTGATGAGCTAAATGCAATACTGGGCTTGTATTCCTTCTGCATTGGGGTGAGTCTCATTTTTAACTCTTCTAAGACTGGGCCTTGACGGGAAGGACAAATTACCAAGGTGACGCTGTCCTGGGTGTTGACTATGTCGAGCTCCCCTGAGCCTGGCCCTTCTTTTAAGAACTTGCCCTCCCTCTGTTCCTGGCAGCGGCTCGCTGCAAAGAACCACCCCCCAGGGAACTTTGATGAGACGCACAGATGACCTCCCTGCTCACCTATGACAGGACCGCATACACACCCACATGCCCAGGTGTGGCCTCGTAAATGATTAGCTGAGTTGCCTGTCGCCTCTGGACCAACGTAGACAAACACCCGCTCACCTGGCTCACCTGAGCTACCCAAACTTTAGTGAAGCTTCTCCTTATCCCCCACCAGGCCCCTGGACTTTGGCCCAATGCAGCCTGAGCTCATCGGAATGCGGACACCCTTCCCCAACACCCCTCTTTAAGCCCCCTCCCGAGAACTGTGCTGTCAGGATACCTCCCTGTCAGGCCCCTGCCCTTCCCCACCCATAGGTCCTTGCTGGCCTCGCTGACCCACCCTTTCAAAGAAGATGCCCCCCCCCCCGCCTGCCCTCAGGGCCCCTGGCAGACCTCATGGTCTGACCATCTCCCTGCTGCAATGGCCCCTCCCTTACTGAGCAGAAGGCCCTCCTCGCCTACATCGGGATCTGTTTTGATTCAACCCCGTTCTGACCCTGTGAAGAGGAAGGGCCGAGCCTGAGGCTCCCTCACAGCCTATTTGTCCTACCCTACCTGCCTCTTCTCAGGACCCAGATCTAGGGCCGCCCGCTGTCCACACTGCTGGCCATGTGCCTGACCCTGAAGGGGACAAGGCACTTCTAATATTCAGTGGTTTTCTCCAGCATCTTGTTACCCAACATGTGTGCACACCTCCAAGGCATTCAAGCAGCTTGAATTGGTGGACGCAAGGGTCAGGGGTCAGGGAGCAGAGGCTGCCCTGGGTCGGGGGGACTTTCTTCCACCCCCACCACTGTTGGGGCCTCTCCTCACTGTGTGGGTGTCCTCACAGTAGCTCTCTGTTCAGGTAGAAACTGGGCCACACCTTTGTGTGGTACTGTCAGTAACGTACAGACTCACTTATGTTCACTACAGGTGAGCAGGGGTCTCTAATGCTCTCTCTTTCCATCATCCCTTTTAGCCCCAGGAAAAGGGGAGAACAGATGCCACTTGGAAGAAGCAGAGTGCATAACTCAGAGCTCCGAAACATCATTGAGAGGGTGTGATGTCACCTCCAGGCCGGGCACCAGGGGTGGAGGGAGCCAGGTCAGCGGCTGCCTCCGTCTCCAGGCCACCATCCAGCCTGAGGGTGACGCCTGGAGCAGGAAGGCAACTGCGTTGCTCCTTCCAAGCCCTGGGGGCAGCAGACCACCCCAGCCTCAGGGCAGCGCCTGACCACGAAGACCCTGGGGCCAGCCTCAGGCCAGGGCCACAAGGCTGGTCAGATACACCCCATAAATTCCCACGTTTCTGGAGAGGAATGCAAGCGGTGCCTGAGGACCAACTCTGGAAGGCGGACCATCTCAGAACAGCCTGGTCAGTCTGCAGAGGCCCCCGGCAGCATCGCAGGGGCTTCCAGGGCGGGTGACGGCCACACGCTTGGCCCACTGTCCTGCTGACTCAGAACAAAGCAGCATGTCTTCATGAACCCAGGGGCCTGGCACGCAAAGAATAGATCGTAGAGACTTACTTCAGCTGTCTCAGAATCCTCTGTGGAACAAAGAGAGAGACGAGGAGGGAAGGAGGGCGAGAGGGGCAGAGAAGATGGGGGGGATGGAGGGAGGAAGGAAAGGGAAGGGAGGGGAGGGGAGGGGAGGAAAAGACAAGGAGGGAAGAGGTTAGTCCCCTCCATCCCCACCACTCCCTCTCAAGTTCAGGAAACATGATGGAAGGATGCAGGGGTGCAGGGTTAGGGTGGCCCGTGCACGTCCCCTTTCCCTGCGCCCACCTGTCGGCCGCTCTGCTCTTCGTGTTCTTGTCCCTGGTCCCGGCAGGAAGGTGAAATGACCCACTTGCCCGAAGTGCCTGTTGAGCTAACCCGTCATCAGGGCCACCGTGAGACGGATTTCCTGACAGCACACTCTTGTGCAAGCAGGTCCCTGCTCGACACTTCTCAACAAGGCAAAGACCCTACCGTAGGTGGGAGGTTACATTCCAGCCATACGCTGAGCTTCCCCGGAAAAAGAGCGTGGTAGGGAGGGGGGCTCAGGACTTGCTGGAAGGGGTCATGTGTCCTGATCGTGAGGCTGTGAACGTAGCACATAACGGCTTGTCCTGAACCTACTCAGTCTCACCAAACCCTGCTTTCCCTCCCAGGCCAGGCCCTGCAGGGAGCAGGCCGCGCCGGGCTCTGTGCTGGGTGTGTGGGGTGCAAGCCAGACGCCCCGTGACCATGGCCCTGGGGAGGTGCAGCTGAAGTGATGCGGCAAGTCCCCTCCCGGCTGGAACGCTTTGTGAGTTAGTTTCCTATTGCAGTGCCGATGACAACAGAACACAATAGCAGGACCTCTGAGAGGTTGTGCTGTTAAATGAGATAATGCACAGTGTCTTTTGACCAGTGCCGCGGTTGAAATCAATGATGAGTTGTTGCTGGATTAACTGCTGTTTTTTGAAATACATATTTCTCCAAAGAAAGAAGGGTTGGGGGGGTGTACTTCGGAGGCGTATATATAAAGCTGGGGACCCCAAACCATCACGAGAGTCTGGTGAGGGGTGTTTGGGGCCATGGCACCTGCCAAGGGGGCAGCGAGAGGAGTGGGGAGGTCGCCCTGGTGTGGGGGAAGGGCACCGCACCGGGCCCGGAAGGTGACTCGGCCTTGAGAGCGGAGCCCTGTCAGTGATGGTTCGCAGAGGTGAGGCCCCAGACCTGCTCACTCCACGCTGCCTGGAGAAACCCCAGCCTCTTCCCAGGAAATCCCCTTTCCATTTCAACTGACTCAAGCTGGTCTCCTCTGCTGCAGAAGAGAAAGGGGCCTGAGGCAAGCTGCCAGCTGCTTTTGTGTGTTTAGGTGCCGTCCTCTCTGTGCCCAATGGCTGACGTGCAGCAGAGATCCTGGTGGTGGTTCCAGCAGAAGCTTCTACACCCCGAACAAGCTTGGAGACCATCTCCGGGCAACAAGTCTTCACTTGGGAAATCAGGAGGTGGCCCTGCCCTCCCACCAGCTCTAGCGGGCCTGGGTTCTGGGGCTGATGCCAAGCTCTGCCAGCAGTGGACAGAGACCCTATGGGGGATGGAGGACAGGGGCCGGGGCAGGGGGGCCAGAGATGGGGGATGATGGGGCAGAGATCTTGCAGTGTGGACCTCCCTCTAATACCAGCCCCAGAAATTGTATTTAGCTGCTATAATTAAGCAATTAACCACTGGAAAAAAAAATATTTGTAATTTTTCCAGATCTTCTTCCTCTCAGCAGAAATCTAGGATGTGTTTTTCTAGTTCCCTTTCCTTGAAACGTGTGTGTTTTGAAGGAAACATAGCCCATATGTTGCTTATTCATGTTTCACACAAAATGCTCTTAGGGAATATTTACTCAAGGTCCAAAACATCTTCCATTTGTTTGTGTTTTTAAAGAAATCTTCTGAACTTAAAAACAGGAAGTCCTTGCTGACGGAGTACATGAACGTAAACTCTATGGGTTTTGTCGGTCTGGGATAAGGGTCCACGATGGGTCAGAAGAGCTCTCAAACCAGAGGAGCTGTGTTGGCCCCGGGGCCTGGTGCAGAAGCCCAGAGCTGACGAGCAGAGACCAGCTCCACGAACCAGCGGCCAGGCTTGTGGATGGCAGTTCCTAGGGGAGGGCGAGGAAGGGCCAGGCCTTGTGAAAAATCAGCTCTGACCCACAGCCCCAAAAGGCTTTGGCCCCAAATGCCCGTCATCCTCCCCCGGCCTTGAGAGGGAAGGGACAGGGCATCTTGGACCCAGCTCTGGCAAGTAGGGCAATGTTTCGTTGCAGAAAGAGTTAGAAAACTCTGCCTTGGTGGAGGTGCCCCTCCCACTGCCAAAGGGAAGAGGAGCCAGGCAGCTGACGGAAGGAGGTGAGATGGAAGCCGGGGACCAGTGGACAGGGCATGGGGCGGGGCCGCCCTGCCGTTCTCCACCCTGTGGTCTCAGTCCTACCACCTGTAAGATGGGAATAAATGCACCCACCTAACAAACTCACACGCATCAGAAACACACATCTACGATTCCCAGCACGTACCTGGTGACCCATCAGCAGACGGCACAGCAGAGTCTGGTGGGAGGATCTGCCCTGTCGGTGTGACAGTGCTGGTCACACCTGCCCTGACCAGTGTGCCAGGAAAGTTTGGGGCCAGTTTCCAGAGGACACCTGTGCAGGCGCTGGTTCAGGCTGAAGCTCCTTCCCATCAGCACTAAGCCTAGATCTGGGGTCCCCAGTGTGGACCGCGTGACCCTAAGAGTGTGCGAGGCAGTCCAGCGAGACCTGGAAAGGACACCAGGGCTTTCTTTACATTAATGTCACCGGAGTGTGAGAAAGAGCACCTCCCAGTACTTAGTGTAAGGACTGATGCTGTGGACAAGTACCGTCACAAACGTCCACATCCATTGGGAAGCCTGGGCAGCCTCAGTGGGGAGAGGCTGGCCTGCGGCCTCTGCCCGATGTGGTGGTTTTCACGTGCCTGGTGTGCGGATACAGACACGGGAGGATCTCGGCAGTATGTCGACATGAGACGAGGGTGACCTTGTAAAGCTTTACGCCCCTCGGCTGGCGTGGATCTGTGCGCTCGGACAAGCAATTCTAGAGACCAGGTGGGCAATTCTCTTTTACAAAAAGGTGGACACTTCTTTAGCTGCACTGTCCTCTGTGGACAAAGGCTAGTCACTGAGAGCAGCCTGGCAAAGTTTCTGAAAAAATAAACCCACTGACGCTGTCTTTTCAAGGAAAACGTGGTGTTTTCACAGAGGAGGAAAAAGGGACTGCTTTCCACAGAAACTCGTCCCACGGAGAGATTGAAAAATGTACAATGTTTTCCATCCTCATGCCATTTTGTTACCAGAAACGTATAAACACGTTGCTTATAAAAACCGCCCTATCTGTACACCGAGAAAACTTGCAAACATAATGTGGCGTCTGTGTCTTCAGCCAGAACAGCCAGGACGGGGTTCTGTAGAACCAGGTCCCAAAGTGCCCTAAACCCAGAAGCTTGAATCACTGCTTCAGAAAGTGTGGTCAGGATTTATACAACTAATAGTGCATGTTCAGTCATTCAATCCTATTAATGTTTCCAATACCATTTAGTTAAAAAAAAAAAGAGAGAGAGAGAGATTGTGTCCACCATAAAAAATAATACCCATTATTTTAAATGTTGTTTATTTCGTCTTTGTTCTATTATCTTTTTATTTTGACGGATATTCTATTACCCAGATAATATACTACTTCAGTGTCATGGGTATAGAATATGTGTGTGTACACATATACACACGTAATGTGTTAGTATTTGAGGGATGAGTTTTTAGATTTGGGGGGATCGCCCTGGTCCAGATGGTCCCACTGAGTAGAGACCCCACAGAGGTGGGTGATACCAGCCCCAGCCCCAAACCCGACGAAGCCCACCTCTGCCCACCAGCCTTCACCTCACCTGAGAGCTGGCCTTTCTGTTCCTTGTCTGCGCCTGCCTGGCCCCAAAACACTCGGAGCCTGTTTTTAGGCCAATGTAGAAACAGCACCCAAGTGAGATCCTCAGATATGAGCCAAAGCAAACTAGTGCCCGTCCCCAGAAACGTGGCCTGGGAGCGCGACTGCTCTGCATGTCTGCGGAGAAAGCACGCCCTGCTGTCGCCTCCCCTCTGTCTCCCCCACGCGCTCTCCTGGCTGGGATAGACATTCCGTGTGCGTGCACACAGGTGCACACGCACACCCGTGCACACACACACACACACACGCAACGCTTAGCAAGTCTGTTGGCCTCTGATGAGCAGATACTCTTCATAATAGTTTTAATTGCCCAGAGAATTGGCAATGGGATGACCGAGTCATAGAAGAAACGCAAGAAAAAAAACTTGAAACCTGAAAGCTTAGACTCCAAATGGAGGGAAGAACGCTTTTAGACATCAGGGACAGCGAGAAGAAGATAAATACTTCTTGGATGAATAAAATAAAATCAAACGGAAACACAGGTGTACCCCCAGAGCCAGGCCCCAGCAGGCATGTGGTTCAGGCCAGCAAATGACGATCCAGGGAACAGGTGACGGGGAGCAGACGCCTGGCTTCCCGCCCTGCTGGGCACTGCTCTGCCAGCCCCACCAGCCCCAGAGGGCCCGGCCCATGAACACCCCCTCCTCCAGCCCCTCTCACTTCCCCACTTCCTGCTTCCTGGGACCCCCAGGTACACCCTCGGCCCCCATGTCCTGCCATGGCTCTGCTTTCAGGGACCAGATTAGACACAGGACATCCGTCCAGCAGGCACGGCCTCCCGCCAGTGGCACCTGCCGTGTGGTCTGAACGACATGTGCATTTCTCATTGTTCAGAAAATCAAAAATCATGCTACCTGTGGCTTCACGGTCACTGGCTCTGCATCTCCTGGGAGCGTGTGTGCCAACACTGGGGGACCAGGGTTGCCTCCATGCCACCAGCTCCAGAATGTGCTGGGCGGAAGACTGGTCTGGCCTCGGCAGGAAACGGTCCACCTTGTCCGACAGACGAGCTTCCTGAGCCGGCCCCACAGCCCCCGGGCACCCGCCATGTTTTCCATCCAGGCCAGCTGCTGGCACAGAGCCACTCTCCAATCCTGTGAACTACCTCTGACCAGTCCACCCCAGAGGGAGGAGGCCAGGTGGACGTGCTCTAAGATTCCCGAGCCCCGGGCACCAGCGTGTTCGGAGCCTGGACCCCCTGGGTTTGTTCGGTCCACAGCCCAGACACCCTTCACGGCCCTCCCTCCCCATTGGTCACCTTTGCCCTTGTGCTGAATCGAAAGGAGGCCTCAGTTGTCATCCCGCGGACCCCGTCCTCGTCCCCCCTCTGCTGTCCTTTCCCACTTCTCCCTCCGTGACTTGCAACAAGGCCATGAGTCGGCGTCTGTGTCTGCAGATTCTAACTGCAGAATCTCCACCAGAGCTTCCCCGGAGCCCCCCACTCCACGCCCTCCCTCACACTCCGTGCCAAGGCCTCTCCCTGGTCCCCCCAGCCCCCTTTGTGCCAGCGCCCAATCCGCCCATTCCTCCTAAAACAGTGACCCGACAGGCTGTTGGCAGGGCCCACACCCTTGTTCTCATAGCACTTTGCTCCTGATGCAAGTAGAGAATTCCCCAGATAGCATGAAGGGATTCTGGGTCCAAGCCTAACATAGACTCCCAAGCCTTCCCTGAGGGAGCAAGGGCAGCCTGGGGGTCCTGGAGGCCTTTGAGAGGGTCGCTTTCCCAGCAGTTATCCACAAGTATGCCTAGCCAAAGGGGAAAGATGGAGGCCCAGCTGGGAGGAAGACGTGGCTATAAACTTGAGACCGGCTTGTTTGTCAGAAGTAAATGAGAGAGAAGTTCGCCAGCCAGGTGGCCAGGGAGGTCTGTGGGGTGGGCACCTGGAATTGTGCAGAGGTGTGCCAGGTCCCTCGGGAAACTTGGCCGAAGCCCTTACGTGGAAAGCCCTGCACATGGTCAAGCCGGGCAGCTCTTGCAGGAGTTGCCCTGGCCGGGGCAACAGCGATTTCCATGAGGGCACAGAGAATGTCTCACTTCCCACCCCAGGACATGGTGTGTAAGTGCTTGTTAATTAATCAATTCACAAGTAAATGAATGACTTCAAGATGGTCATTTAGGTAATTAAAAAAAAAGTGTCTTGTAAAACGCTTTCATCAGAATGTCTGGGAAACATTACTTTTTGGTGCCTCTCGGTGCACCCCCTTCCCACCCAGGTCAGTACCATCCCTTTCCTCTCTTTCTCATTGTAAAGCATCTACAAGAGTATGAGAATGTACATGTATCCGTTAGCTTTTGCCGCATAACAAACTGCCCCAAAGTTTGGAGGCTGTATAAGCTCCCTATTGCTGCCGTAACAAATGACCAGAGATTTAATGGTTAAAATATCACAAATTTATTCTCTTTCAATTCTGGAAGTCAGAAGTCCAAGATGAGTTGTTATGGGGTTAACATCCAGGCATCACCTGGGGCTGGTTCCTTCTGGGGGCTCCGGGCACAATGCATTCCTCACCTCTTCCAGATTCTACAAGTGCCTGACGTTCCTCGCTGTGGCTGCATCCCTCCAGTTTCCATGTCTGTTGTCATTGTTATCACATCTCCTCCTCTCTGTCTGACCTTCCTCTATCCCTCTTAAAACGGCCCTTCTGATTACATCATGTTCACCTCGATGATCCAGCATGATCTCCCATCTCAAGATCCTTCTCCTTTTGTGGAAGGTAATGTATTCGCAGGTTCCAGGGATTAGGAGGTGGACATCTTTTTTTTGGCCCGGGGTTGGTGGGGGGTGGTGGTGAGGTACATGATTCAGAGCCCACAGTGGCTCAGAACAACAGGGTGTGCTCTTCTCACCATCTGGCCAAGTTCACCGGGGCAGTTATCTGATCCCAGCTGGGCCCCCTCCTGTCTGGGTGAGCCGCTGGCTCAGCTAGGGGCTGGCTGGCCCAGAGGGCCTGAGCCTGGACAGCTCATCTCTGCCATAATAGCCTCTCACCCTCCAGAAGGCCAGGGTGGACCTGTTTACATGGCTGGTCAGCATTCAGACAGGGAGTGCGGGAACATGGGAGGCCTCTGGGGGCCTCATCTCAGAACCGGTCCAGCATCACTTCTGCCTGTTCTATCGGCCAAAGCAAGTCAGTTCAGCTTCAAGAGGAAACAAGTGAACTGCAAAGTCAAATTGCAGAGCTCTAGATACAGGACGGATGCAGGGCTTCAACCCTTTCTGCAGCAGTAGATGTCTAACCGCTGCGGAATCTGTAATTCCCTGCGTACTCATCAAGCACCTACCCTGGGCTCTGCTCACACACAGGCAGGCAGCACCACCCTGGTACCAAACTACCAAACACTCCGTGAGAACTCTCCACTTCTAGCTATTACGTGCTCTGAGTGCATTGCACACCCACACCCCTGCCCACCCAGGCGCGCCCACCTGCCTGCCCTCCCCAGTCCTTCCTCCCAACCAAACCCAGCCCCCATCGAGGCCAGAGCTATGCCAACATCAAGAAGTCCTGTCACGTCCCCGGGGACATCAGCCACCCCCACGGCACCTCATAGCCACAGGTCAGCCTTCCCTCCAAGTCCAAGGAGCCCAGCAGGTGTCAGGCAGCTCGGGGCCCCACTCCGCACAACTGCAGGTGGACGTGCTGACTGCAACAGCACCACCGTGTGGCAGGAGGGGAAGGGCAGCGCGGTACAGGCCGGTGCCGGCCTTGGCCCCCGGGGGAGGAAGGAACTCTGTCACTCCCCCACTTGTCTCTAAGGCCTTCCCGCCTTTAAGACATTAAGGCAAATAGGACAAGACGGAGGTCGTGATTGAAAGATAAGTGGCAGGACCCTACTTGCTCCCCGTGTGCTGCAGCAGGTCCTCTGGCTGTAGTCTTCTCCACAGCACACTTCTTTTTTGTAATTTTTACTTTGAAATAATTTCAAACTTAAAAAAAAGTTTCAAGAGTAGTACAAGGAACTCCTCTTCACCTTTCACCCAGATTCACCGGTTAATTATATATTGCCCCATTTCCTTAATCATTCTCTCTCTGATACATATAGGGATATATATATATATGAATTTATATTTTTTCTGAGTTTGAGAGTTATTAGGAGAAACTGTCCTCTAATTTACTGCTAATTTCAGTGTGTAGTTCCTAAAAACAAGGACAATTTCTTACGTACCTATAAAGTTACTATCAAAAGCAGAAAAGTTTTCATTGATGCAATTCTATTACCTAAAGCATAATCAATATTTAATTTCCATCAATTGTCCCTATAATACCCTTGAGAGCAATATTTTTTCCAGTCAACTTTTTAAAATCCTTAATGACTAAATACGTAAATTCAGTTAAGAGAATGTGAAATGCAGTTGACTAACAAGTCAAACTCATCCACACCTTTCACCCAGCAGCTCAGGTAGCAGAGACCTTGCCGTGTGATATGGTCAGGGATAATGCCAGGTGATTGACCTGCAGGTAAGTCCCACGGAGAAAGACCGTGAACCATTATTTCGGTGTTAAACCTTTCTGCAAGCCTGAAATACCCACCCCCCAAGGGTCTCCCAGGCAGAGGAGGATTCCAGGTAAACTTATGAGAGACACTGTTCCAGATAAACTATACCAGGTAGTGGGGACTACGGGGCCTGAACAAATAGAACTGAGGATGCAGGACAATGGAGAGAAAGCAGAGACGGGGGTGACAGTTGCCGGGCTGTGTTTCCAGGACTCCTCGGGGGCTGGACAGCCGGCTTCCCACTCAGTCCAAATCTTACCATTTGCCTTACGATATGAAGTCATTGTTCAGAACAAAAAGGGGGATGAGAGGGTAGGGTCGTGTTTGGCCAGGATGGTGCTGGTACCTAGTCGTGACATTCCATCAATTATCCCGCTGATCATGGAAGAATTCAGAAGGCATCTTAGGTGAGTTCTTCCAGAAGCTGATTCTGGATTAAGGAGTTTATTTGGAAGGTGAGCCCAGGAACTCAGGTAGGGGACTGAGAAATTGATCCAAAGAAGGGAAGGCAGCAAATAAAAGTGGCCCACCAGGCAAGATACCATGTGGGCAACTGCAGTGCAGCCTTTGTGGGGAGACAGTGTAGAGCACGCCCTGCAACGGCCCTGAGACGAGAGAGCTGGGGTATTAACACACCCACCCCTTCCTCCAGCCCTGGGTCGAAAGCCCTCCCGGGCTTTTAATTCCCTGGCACTTCCAGCCTGCCATGGGCAACAAAGCTGCATCAGGTGACCAGAGAAAGTCCTCAGACAAAGAAATGTCCAGACAGGCAGCTGGAGACGATGTGCCCTGACAAGTTAATGGTGAGGAGATACGGGCACAGCAGCAACAGACTCTGTCACAGTGACATTACCACAGGTGACCCGATGCACCATTAAGTCACGAAGTGTAATTAAGTCCCAGCACAGACACTAAGTTGCTAATAATGTGTCAAGTAGAAAAGTACATGAAAAGTTAGGGAAATGAAAAGACAGCACCACCAACATTTATCAGAGAGAGTTCCCTGCAGGAGGTGGGTTCAAAACTGGTATTTTAGAGGGAGTTGGAACTGTCCACCCTGCTCATCAGCGGGTCTCCCGTGTTCTCTGTTAGCCTGGTCAGTCCAGGGTCCCTGAGCCAGGTAGAGAGCTCCGTGGGTTGGAATGCCAGGGGAGCCAGACTTTGCCAACGGGGTCAGTGCGGACACAGAGCAGGATGTGGTGCTTCTGAGCTTGTGGGGCAGTGCTGCCTCCCCCAGCGTCCTCTACACGTGCCCATAAGGCTGACGTCAGAAGGTTTCTTCAAGACGTTGAGCGAAAGATGGCCACCTTGTAAAGTTGCTAAAGCCCTGCCAGCCGGATCCCTGGGGAGCAGCCCACAGACAACGTCCAAGGGGTGGCTGCCAGTCTGTGGCCCACCGAGAGAATGCCTGCCCTCCCCGAGGAAGAAAGAGCGTGGCCGAGACCTAAGATTCCCATCCACAAGCTGGGAAGGAAATGACGAGCTCTCCACCATCTTCGCTGTTACTAGTCTTACTATTATTATAATGACCATGACTATGTATGGGGCATGTGTTCCATGCTGCCTGTTGGTTCCTTTTCTTCTCAAAATGTCATCTCATTTATTCCTTAAGACAAATTCTTTGGGTGGGTCCTATTGATACCCAACTCAACCAATGCAGAAACTACAGCTTCGGGAACATGGGTTCCCCACTTACAGACGCACAGCTGTGACGATTCCAGAATTCCAGCCCATCACCAATCACCCATCGCTGTCTGCCTATGAAATCATCCTCTCATTATGCCATCCTGCCTCCCCCATACCTTATGTGCTCCCCCCCGGGAACATACATGCTCCCCACCTGAAACACTGCCTGGAACCAGGAAGAAAATTCACCCCCTTCATTTTTCCAAATAAATGTGGGTCAGTTAAGTGATCCTCAGGATAAATTCTGCCAGGAGCCAATAACTAGTCCTGGGAGTGTTTCCTTCAGATCTCTGCTCCCCTCTGGGGAAGCCATTGTCCAAGGTGACTCAGAGGACATTAGCACAACTTGTGAGGAACCACGTTCTTGCCTCAGGTCGCTTTGGGCAAAAGCCAAGTCCCACTTCAATTCATTTTCTTCTAACAACAAACCTTATTTATCCCCTAAACCAGGGATGTTTATTGTGTAGAAAGAGTCCATGTGGGTGAAACCAGGAGCTATGGTGCTGCCGCATCAAGCCTTAATGCACCTGCTTCTGTGGTCAGCCTTGGCCAGGGGGCCAGGAACCTGCGCCCGCACAGCCCACGCTCAGAGCTGCTGGAAGGATGCCGTCTTATATTTAAGCCCGCTGTGACTGACCTACCTTCCCGTCCTTACCCTCCCTCTCGTTGTTTCCCTATTTTAATGTCTCACCTAGGCTCTCCAAGCATTTGTACAGATGATAATGTGATCATTCCTGTATATATATATATATTTTTTTTTTTCCGGTATGCGGGCCTCTCACTGCTGTGACCTCTCCCGCTGCGGAGCACAGGCTCCGGACGCGCAGGCTCAGCGGCCATGGCTCACGGGCCCAGCCGCTCTGCAGCATGTGGGATCTTCCCGGACCGGGTCACGAACCCGTGTCCCCTGCATCGGCAGACGGACTCTCAACCACTGCACCACCAGGGAAGCCCCATTCCTATATTTTTAAAAACACTGTTTGCAGCAAGTAAAAACTAAAATGACCTAAATATCCACCAGTTTCAAAATAGATCAACTGCGATATATTCATACAGTGGCCCCCTAGACAGTGGTTAAAGTCAACGTGTTAGCTGTGTATTTTCAACGAGGTTAAATCTTTAAAACCAAATGGTGCTGAGGAGAGAATGTGGAGTTATTGTTTGATGGGGACAGAGTTTTGGGGAAGATGAAAAAGGTCTGGGGATGGACGGTGGAGATGGTCGCACAGCAACGTGAATGTGCTTAATGCCAGAGAACTGCACTCTTAGAAACGCAAAAATGCCTAAATGGTACGTTCTGTATATTTTACCACAGCGAAAAAGCACAAATCGTCATTTGTAAATAGTTTGAGGTACTTTTCTGTATGTTTGAAATACTTCATAGCAAATAAGTACATAAATAAACAAATAGAAGTGAGCATAAAAATAGCACTGCTGGGCTTCCCTGGTGGCGCAGTGGTTGGGAGTCCGCCTGCCGATGCAGGGGACACGGGTTCGTGCCCCGGTCCGGGAGGATCCCACATGCCGCGGAGCGGCTGGGCCCGTGAGCCATGGCCGCTGAGCCTGCGCGTCCGGAGCCTGTGCTCCGCAACGGGAGAGGCCGCAACAGTGAGAGGCCCGCGTACCGAAAAAAAAAAAAAAATAGCACTGCTGACCCCACTTCACCTTGAAAAGATCCTTTAGGTCAACAAGCATCTTCTAAAGCACATGGGGATGTTTCAGCATTCACGTTCATGTGCATTAGAGCCCCACCCCCGGCTCTTTCCATCAACCTGGTAGGAAGTGGATCCCATGAGTTGGGTCCGTGGGTCACGGCTCAGAGGCAGAAGGTCGGGTTGACCTGGTGTCCGAAGGGAGCATGAGGGTGGATTGGGGGGACTGGAGCCCCCATGCCTGACGCTCCTGGGCCTGGCCAATCCTAGGGGGTGTCCTCATCAGAGCTGGAGGACTCTGGAAACCCATCCACGGCCCAGGCTCTTGCCATTCAGGGCCACTAGATCACCCATTCAGCTCACTGACCACCGTAGGACCGCATGATTTTTCTTGACTCTGAGGGTTTTGTGAAAGTAATGAGAAAAATGCCTAAAATTGGACCCATGATGAACTCAAGATGCACATGGCCAACCCGCTTGTTGGAAAGACCTCCCTGAGTTAAGCTTTTCCCAAACGGTCCCGGGAGCTGTGGGTGAACATTCCCAGAGGCTGGGACAGCAGGGAGGCATTGTCACTGCTGTTGGGCCACCAGACCTGGAATCTCTGACCACAAGCTGCCCACGTCACTCCAGGCGCCTTGTCCCCGCATCCCCAAGCTTCTCTTGGGCACCGTCCACCCTTGGCATCCAGACCGGCTATCACGGCAGTAAAAAGGAAAGACCAATTAGGTCAGGAGGTCCCTGCTGGTGAAGCAGGCACAGAAGGTGGCCGCGCCCTTGCTGACCCTCGGGCTGACCTGGCTTCCTTGCCGGGCAGTCCTGTCGGCCACGGTCGCCTTCTGTAAGGAGCAGCCTTAAGTGGTCAGCCTTCGAGAGCCATTCAGTCTCTGTCACGCTGGTCACCAGCAGTCGAGGCGTGAACACAGACACAGGCAAACACGAGCAGGTGGGCATCTGTGTGCCAGGCGAACGGGGTTTCTGGGCACCGGACTCTGAATTTTCCCATGTCATGCAATGCTGATATCCTCTTGGTTTTTTTCCCAACCACCTAAAAATGTAAAAACTGGGAATTCCCTGGCAGTCCAGTAGTTAGGACTCCGCGCTTCCACTGCCGGGGGTCAAGTACAATCTCTGGCCAGGGAACTAAGATCCCACAAGCTGCATGACATGGCCAAAAAAAAAAAAAAACAACTAAAAATGTAAAAACTGTAATCAAGCAGGACCCTGTGGGACCTTCCCCGGGACAGCTCCCGCCCCCATGTCTTCTGCCTGCCTCTCATTTGTAGGAAAACTGAAGTCTCCCAGGCCTCCCCTGAGTCACAGAAGAGCAGGCCCAAGCAGTTCATAATCAGGACGATAGAATCACAGGACTCCCAGTTCCTCCCTGAAGGACACAGATAACAGTATCGAGACACATTCCTAAACTGTTTTGCAGATACTATAACCGCCACCAGAGGAAAAAGCTAACTTCATGATGACCAGACTGCAGCCATGACACCAGCTGCCCCATCCCGTGCAGCCCTGAGTTTGTGACCGGCATAATTCTGAGAAGTGGTCTCAAGGAAACGAGAAAAAACTGACCCTGGTACTGAAGATTAACTGGGCTGAAAACAATCAAGATGACACTGACCAGACCACCACACGACCAAGGTGACGATCAAGATGATTGCAGAGCTTGGCGTGCTGTTTTGCACGTAGCCCCCGCCATACACCCCTGAAATGTCCCGGGTTTTCCCTATAAAACCCCTTTCCCTCTAACTGACGAAGGGGAGACAGTTTGGGGGATGCTAGCCCGCCATCTCCCCGGGTTTCCGGCTTCCTGGATAAAACATCCTTCTTTTTCTACCAGCCCTTGTCTCTAGAGCGTTGACTTTGGAGCGACGAGCAGCCTGAGTTCGGTTTCGGGTCTGGCCAGTAACAAAACCCCTGGCTGTGCACAGCCAGGTGGAACCACATTTGTGCCAAGGGTCATAGGCTGCTGACCCCTGTTCTAAACGCCCAGAAAGGTTCTTGGAGCTGACATCACGATATGCCTCCACGAGGGCTGTGAGTATGAGAGGACCAGCCCTGTAGGAGGAAGAGAAGGAAGAGAGGGAAAAGGTGCAGGCTCTCCCCATAGACACCACCCACCCCTCTGTGGTCAGGCTGGTCGTTCGCTGTCCACTCGGCTACAGCGGCTGAAGCTGAAGCATCAGTTCCAACAGCGAGGCCTCTCCTGGCTCCTGTGTGGGGCGCCTCACTGGTCCCCACAAAGGCTGAGGCCGCTGCTGTCATCCCATCGTTTGGAGGAGAAAACTGGGACACGGACGTCAGAAGGAAGCTGCCCAGGACCACACAGACAGCGGGGTGGGCTCAGTGTCGGGCCTGGCCATCTGGTCTCAGCCTTGGTGCCCATTGGTCCCACATCCGGGGTTCTTGTTCAGAATGTGTTGGTGCCCCCTCCTTCACCCAGGGTCCCGAGGTCTGTCCTGTTTCTGCTCTTCTAAGTTCTGTACTCCTCCACCCCCTTCTCCACATCCACAGACCCAGTGAAGCCCTTGGAATCCATGCCCAGGCTGTACGGGACTGGAAACCACTGCTGTGGGCTGCTGTCCGAGCGACCACGTGCGCCTACATCCCTGTCCCCTGGTCCCCTTCAGGCTGGGTTGAGCTCCATCTGGGAGACTAGTAGGATGGATGGATGGCGGGATTAGGGGCCTGGCTGGGGCAGCCATGGGCTAGAGGGCGGGACCATGGTACGGGCCCTGCAATGCCCTATTCACCACCTCGGCAGCTGCAGCCCCGGCTCTCACCTGCGATCGCCCCTGCCTTCCAGCCGGGCCCGTTTCTATTCCCATCCATGGAGTCTGAGAATTCCCAGTTCCCCACCTGGTCCCCAAGACTTGGATTCTTGGACCTTTAACTTTTGTCGTTTTGCCAGGAGTGAACTTGTATCTCGTTGTTTTCATTTGCATTGTGCCTCTACCCCCAGCCCAGTGACCTCATCAGCTGTTCTCCCTGCCCCAGGGCCTTTGCACCTGCCATTCCCCCAAGCCTAAGTGCTCGCCCCAGGTGTCCACATGGCGCCTCCCTCTCATGCCCGCCCTCCCCTCACACTTCACTTCTGCCCTTGTCCTTTTGATAACTGACGTGGGAACACAGGGTTTCCCTCCCTGTGGCAACAAGGAAGCCCTCCGGGGCACAGCTTGGCCTCATTTCCTCCTGTAGCGCTGCAATGCTTCTCTGAAAACAAAGCACTGTGCTCTCAGCCGCAGAGCTACAGGTGGAAGACGAGCCTCATGACCAACAGACCATTAAGTTAAATTTATGTAGCATCAGGCCAGGCTGTACCAACAGTGACGATAAACACAGGACACGGGCTCTCACTTGAGGATCAAGGAGAACGGCCAGAATGCCTCTTTCTCTTAGAATGCACCTCCATGGAAGCTGGAATTCTGATGTTTTTGAGTCTTTATTATGTTGAACTTGGCATTGACCATTTAGACTATGTGTCATTGTTTACAGCTTTCAAAAAATAAGATTTTTATGCTCCGTGGAATTGTTCGGGGTGAAGCAATAGCCAAGTTACCCGGAGGCATAAACCGCCCACGTCTGGGGGGCCAGGAAGGGAGGGGGGCTGAGCCGTCTCTTCACAAAGATAGTCACCCACTTCCCCATCGCTGCCGCCTCCCCCCCCTCAATCAGCCCCAAGGCCTCAATTCTCAGCCTAAATATGTCCCCGACCCGCTCACATTCCCTGTCCCTCAGTCCCAGCCCGAGCCACTGTCTTGCCAGACTTCTGCAGAATCTCCCACCGGGCTCCCAGGCAGCGCGCCCCTCACCGAGACCAGACCCCACACCTGCCCGTGGTGTCCGGCTCAGGGACGGGCACCGAGATGGCCCCGTGGGAGGGAGGGCGGCAACTGATTTCTCTGAATGCCTGTGGTCACTGCTGGTGTGAGTTGGTGGGGCATCCCCCTTGCCCGCTGGCCCCTCAGTGGTCAGCCTTAGGTCCTGGGGAGACGCCCACAGTCCCCATTCTCCATCCTGCCCTCGATGTGTGCCCACTGCCCCCGTCCAGCCCCCGCCCAGGTCACAGGTGGCAGAACCAGACTGCAGCAGACCACCAGTCGGCCACGCCGCCTTGTCTTTATGGAGACCCAGCGTCCTCCCCAAATCCTAACAGGCTTTGAATTAATCCAATGAAAGACAGTGGAATTTGTCCAACAATGTATATAAGGAGAACTTCTAAAATAAGTGACATTAACAGTAGCACGTCTGAGACATGGGCCGCGACCCCTACTTTACAGTCCGGAGACAGAGGCCCTTGCCCGTGACCCCGGCACCATGCTGTTATGCCATTGGTTTGGGGGGTCACTGCTCACGAAGAATTGGAGGAAAGGAATCTTTTCGAAAAGATGAATATGAGAATGAGGAATGTTCCCACACTCCGAGGAGAGTGGACGGTGGCGGAGGACCCGCGCAGGGGCTCCCGCGTAACAGAATTACCGGTTATCCAGGGCCCTGGGGGAGGGGGCGGGGCTTGGTACATGGCCCAGTGGCTGGGGCGGGAGCAGCGGGGGCACTCTTGTGGCTGCCTCGTGGCTTGAGGGGCCAGACGACTTTCCCCGAGGCGTCTAGGCAGGGCGGGTCCTTTCAACCATCACTTGCGCTGGAGCTCCGCCAGGACCCTTCAACCCTGCTCCCCTGCCTGCTGCCCCGCGTTCACCCTGAGTCAGTTTAGCTGTTGTTTGCAAAATCAGTCCCAGGGTCAGGACCTTCAGCTCGGTCTGGAATTTGGGCTCCACCTTTTGGAAGAGGACTACGGAGGTGGCTTTTGGTCCACCCGCAGGACGTTCTGCCTCCATGTTTTGAGAAGGATCTGCTGACTCTGCGATGTCCCTCTCCCGCTGACAGCTGCCGCTGCACGAGCGACACTTGGTGCAATCCGCCACGTTCACCGCGACCCATGTACACCCTTTTCCCCAATTTGCTCCAATGCTCATGAGAAACATTTTCTCTCTACAGTTTGCGTTGCAAAGGGTTTTGTTTCCTCAGTCACCGGAACCACTGGATTCTCAGTGACGGTCAGCGCTTCTCGTGATGCAGAAGGATGCACAGTGACACGAGCCTCGTGTCCCGACCAGACACCTGGAGCGAGGTTCTGGTTTTCAGGAAATCTCCTTGAGCCTGGAAACAAAAGCAGAAATCTTGTCCTACCACCAATATTTCTAACACAGCCCGCCTGCATGGGGACCCTACGGGACTTGGGGGTCTCAAGTCATAATACCTATAATTTAGTCAAGACCCCAAAGCAACGTGTCCTTTTATCAGGGCTTTCGTGGTGGATTTGATCCCTGGGAAATCTGGAGCCCGGTGACCTGTGTTTCCTCCAGTCCCGGCCAGTGAAGCAAGAGCAGATTCCTGGGCCAGTTCCTCCTCAGGGGGCGTGACTGTGACCCCGGCCTGGCGGGCTACGGATGCCCAGGGAAGGTTCAGGTTTCGAGAAAGTGGATGCCACTTGGAACCGCAGCCGAGTCCAGGGCCCTCACTCTGGACTCGGGCCCCAGGTCCCCTTGGAGTGGCCAAAGCTCCTCATACAGCTTTGTCCAGACTCCCAGCAAGGGACCTACTGGTCGTGGAAACTGTTCCTTCTCACTGCAGCCTGTGGGTCACTCAGTGCCTTTTAAACACGACCGTCCAGCTCTGCTTTGTCCCAGCCCCGTCTGAGAGGCTTCCACACACAGAACCTCCAGGCCCCCTGCAATGACCGCAGGAGGCAGGGGAATGAGTGAGGGGGCGATGACCTCCTGGCTCAAACTGTCCACAGGGGGCAGCAGGGGTGGTCGTGGTACCCTGTGCACTGCCATGTCCGCCTGGGTCCTGTCAATCTCAGGACGGTCCACCCTGGAGTAATGCGTCTGGCTTGCTCTATTTAAGACCTGCTCAAACCACATGGAGACTCCAAGCAAATGGCAGAATCTGCAGGGGGTCTGGGTAACACACAGGCACGTGGTCGCCACCCAGCCCCCAGGCTCGTGGCAAGGGGGTGAGAGGGGTGCCCTGACCTCAGGGGAGACAGGGCACCTCCAGTCAGGGATGTGGGGTCTGGACATCCCACAGGTCCCCATAGCCCATGACACTCCCCCTCTTGCCTGGCCCCAGCCCCTCCCAATGGGCCAGCTTGACGTCTGCCTAGAAGGCGGCCACTCCCAAGGCTCACGGTGCTCGGAAATCAGCACAGGGTGCTGGTGGTTCCCAGGCAGCGGCCTCTTTTAAAAATATATTACAGAGAAAATCTATGCTTTTGTAGAAAAATCAGGAAATGAAGAGAAGTGAAACCAAAAAGTGTCTCAAATTATCTACGATCCCACTGTGCACCACTAATGTTTTGATGTTTTCTTTCCCATATGTATTATACATATGTCCACGCATAATTTTTGCTCAAAAACAAGTTTATTCTGTAATCTATTTTTCTCACCTAGCAATTTATTGTTTTAAATCAGTACCTGAATACATTACAGAAGAGTCAAGCAATGTGAAAATACAGAGAGTCCCTCCCCGTGAGTCCCCTCCCCGCGAACCAGCCCCCCCATTCAGCCCCTGCGACCTGAGCTCCTCTCTGGTGACAACACCGCCCTGAACATCTTCCTCCACCTCCAATGTGCACTTGTTTCTCTAGAGTGGCACGGAGCAGTGGAATCGCTGAGTCAAAATCCGTGCTTATTCTTTATTTTAATAAATACATCAAATTGTTCTCAAAATAGATGTACGGATTCACTCTCCCCAAATCAGAACAGCTGTTTTCCCACCTCTGCTAACATTTGAAATCATCACACACATCTTAATGTTTGCCAGCCTGATAGGTGAAAAGTATTATCTCATGGTTGTTTTAGTTTGGATTTCCCTGAATAGTGGTGATGTTTACATTGGCCGGTGAGCTTCCTCTGAATAACCTGGTCATATCCTGGCCTCCACGCTGTTACCCTTTTAAAATGGTTTTAGAACTTCTTTCTATGGTCTGGTATTAAATCTTTATATGATATATATGATACATATATAATATGTATGATGTTTTTCTCCCAGGTTTTTCCTGTGCCTTAAAACTTTGCTTATGATGCCTTTTATCATAGAGAAGATTTTGAAAATTATTTTTATGTAATCCAAACTTTCAATTTTTTATAATAATTTTGTAGATTTTGCCTTATTACTCACCAACTACAGATTGGTTTTTATATTTACTTCTTTCTCAAAAATACATTCTACAAATATGATATTAAAAAGGAATCTAATTTTGTTCCAAAGTTATATCCAAGTATCATAATTGAATCCAAGTATCATTACTGAATATACCAAAATTCCCCCCTTAATTGGAAAGCTGCTTCCTCGTACGGGGTTATCACTGGTACCACTTCGTACCTGTGTTGAAATCACATTCTGTTTGCTGTGTTTTCTCGAGTGTCATTTCCATTTGTTGAGTCCAATGCCTGTCTTCTGTGGCTCTGACTTGTCACCTGTGTATTTGAGAATCCTTCCCAGCTGCTTTGAGGAGGTAGGAAGCTTCTGAGGGTCACAGTGGGCCAGACAAGGGAGCACTAAACTCAGATGGTTCCTTCTGTCTTCTTGGGCCTAGAGGGTTTATTTTTGTCACCTGGGACATCCTTCTAGCCAGCTCAAAACTTTCAAAAGGGCCTAGGGTGCCGTGTCTGGCTTGCCCTGGTCACTCCTCGGTCACTAGGTCAATGAATGACCCCGCCTTGGGGGCATCGTAACTGTCCACACAGGGCACCTGACTCGTCTTCACGGTGTGTGCAGGGTGTTAGGACGTTGCAGAGCCATCAGTTTCTCATCACCAATGTTGTATTTGAATTTCTGACAACTTCTATATTTGCTAGTAGAGCGTGCCCAGGGGAATAGCTACTGATCAAAGGGAAGGGACGTGCTATTCACTGGGCAACAGCTATGCGATCGAGGTGCAACTCTGTGAGGATGTGAAGAGAATGGATCCAGTAATGTGATGTGTTTCGAGGACTGAAAGTGAGAGAAACATAACCTGAGATAATAAAAATCCTCACTGAGGCATTGCTCTTTACGATTCCATCCTGAATTGGTAGTCAGGGGGGATAGTTTTTAGCTGATCTATTTGTTTCTTGCTAAATTCCATTCTCTGCAAAAACAGACACTGTGTCGGCAAAGGAGCCTTGCTTTTTACCATGAATAGATGTCTAACATTTTGCTAAATAAATTCTATTCTGAATGTCCCAAGAAAGGTTGCTCTTTGAAGGTCTCATCTCATAAAACATGTATATGGTGTTTGGATGAGGTGGTTGACCTACTGTAACTGGGAATAAAAGGTAACAGGTCTGTGAACAGAATCAGTACCACGTGAGTCTCAACAGACTAAAAAGATGGGCCAAACCAACTGGACAGTATTTAACAGGAACTTAGCAGTGGATGCGGGAGGGCTTGAAGCAGCAGGAAGCGTACCTTGGAGAAGAGAAAATGCAAGGAGGGGGCGGGTTGAGGGCAGCCCTTTCTCTGCATGGTCTCTGGGAGCTTTAGAATCTGTCCCCAGGGGCAACAAGGCCTCATGAAGGGAGGGTCTGAAAATAACCTTATGCCAAGAAGGTAACGTTAATTTCATGTGGGCGACGAGAGAAAGCTGAAAGGAAGGCTGGGATCTGAGAGCAGGTGGCAGGACAAAGGTGCAGGAGGGCTGGGGCTCCGATCTGCACGCTGCCCAGACCCTGCACGGGGAACAGTGGGCTGGCAGGGAGCGTGGACTGGATGGAAGAGAGAGACATCGGGGAGGGAGGGAGGGAGGGAGAGAGGGAGGGAAGGAAATACCTCCTTTGAGGGGAATCAGTATATTATGAGACATAAGACTAAATCAGCTTTGCCCTAAAGAAAAAGAACCTTTGAAGAAGTGCTCCAACACCCACTGGTTCGAAACCCGTTCCTTACTTTCTCATTCATCCTTCACAAGCCACTAAAATCACAGTCTTATCACCCCAGTTTTTCAACGTGACCCCAGAAACACTTCACAGGCTGCCCAGGTCACACATCCAGCTCCCCCTCCCAGCCCCACCCCCGGAGCTGATTCCAGTGGGGAGACACAGGGAACCTCAACTCAGCAGCCATCTGTGAATGCTAAGCCCTTGGGGTAAAATAAGCAAACAGGAAAGGGGAGCGGAGCGGGGTGGTGCATTTAAAGTAGGAGGACAGGATAATACTTACAGATATTTCCCTGGGGGGTGGGGGGCGGTGATGACCCCCTTCTCTCTGTTGAGACTGAGCTGGACTCAGTGTGGAAAGGGAAGCCTGGTCACTTGACACACCAACACAGTCAGGGGGTGTCACGTGACCCCAGGTTCTCTGATGAGAAGGCACTAAACCTCTGTGGAGTTCTCCCCAGCAAGTAGTCAGGAGGAAACATCAGAGAAGCCAGATTGGGGCGTTCTACGGAGTTCAGAATGGACTCGGGGCCTGGAGCTGGCACGGGTTGCCCTCAGATATTAAATCATGCTGGTGACCTGGCTCCCACCGGGCCTGGGATGGGTTGAGTGGGATCCAGGGACCTGGAGTCCCTCAGGGAACAGGCTCACAGACCTCCCCCTGCCGCCTGTCTGAAGAAGGTGGCGCCCTCGGGAGCAGCGGCTGCGAGGCTGGTCCCAGCTGTGCTCCTCTAAGGCCGCACGCGGGCCCCCCGGGGTGATGCACAGAGCCTCTGACACCGGGTCCAGGAAGCTCCCTCCCTTCCGAGGAAGGGACGGAAGGCCTCACCCTCCCAGCCTCGCAGGAAAGGCAGCCAGGCAGCAACCACGGCCAAAGGCAGGTGTCGCTGGAAGGAAAGAGTCCATCCGACGTGACCCCACAGGCCTGCGGTCTGCCAGGTCACCTCCAGAGAGTGCTGAGTGTGTGGCTTCGTGTCCCAGGGCTGCCGTGAGAAACCACCACGAATGTATTGATAGATAGGGCCTAAAACAACAGAAATCATTCTCTCAGAGTCCTGAGGCCACACGTCCAAGCCAAGGCCACGCTCCCTCCCACGGCCCCTCCGAGGCTCCAGGGAGGGTCCTTCCTGTCTCTTCCAGCTTCTGCCCCGGTGGTCTTGGGCTGGTGGCATCATCTCTCCAACCTCTGCCCCATCATCCCACGGCCTCCTTCTCTCTGCACGTCTGTCTCTGTGTCTCTTCTTATGAGGACACCAGCCATACTGGATTCAGGTCAGCCCTACCCCGGGATGACACCCTCATAACTAATTACAGGGCAATGACTCTGAGATGTGACCTTCTCTTTTAGTCACAGTCACAGAGGTTCCGAGGTTCCAGGGGCGGTGGGGGGTGGGGACATGAATCTGGAGGGATGCTGTCAGCCCAGGAGAGCCTGAAAGCCACATCGGACTGATCCGATGTGAAAGCAGTACACAAGGTCGCACAAGGTCACAAAAGGAGCCACGGCTCTCAGTGGGAGGTGACCGAGGCGTCTCTGCTCAAACTGAAACAGTGAGGACCCTGGGTCCGACCCCCAGCTTCCAACCTCGGTCCGGCCACTTGGCAACTACCGTCTGACTTTGTCAGCTCCCCTTCAATCCCTCTAAACCTGGTTTCCTCACCTTGAAATGAAGACGCCGTTCGTCATGCTTAGAAAGAGGTGAGCACAGTAAGTGCTCCATCCCTGGTGATGGACTGTCCTCTCCAGGCCCAGCACGGGGAAGGGTTTTGCAGAAAATTCCCAGGAACCTGTACCTTATGCAGGTCATTCTGCATTTGCCATTAGTAATAATAACTTGGGAAAACGAATTTGAGAGTTTAGGCCTGGAAGGCTTATTCCAGACATTTCCAGCCTGCTCCTTCAAACCACTCTCTGTCCACGCGCCCCCCGCCGGTCCCCCATTGTCACTCATCGCTGATGGTACTTGGAAGGCATTGCTGACCCTGGGGGCACAGATTTCGTGGATACAGAAACAGAGGTCTCTTCCACCAGTGAAACATGGCAGTGATGGAGAGGACATGGGCCCAGCCCCTCCTGTTTCCTCCAGACCCGGCCCTCCCTCCTGCCCAGAGCACAATGCCCACCACACCCACTCCCAGGGGAAGAAGCTTGTTTCCACACTGGGATCCAAGACATGCCTTGCTCCCTTCCCCACGAGGCAAGGGTCCCAGGGTCAGTCCCAGGAAATGCTGGTCACTCCTTCCCAACAAAAAAAGTGAAAAGTCCTGTCACTTACATGGGCAGAAAACGCACCCGACTACCTAAGTGAACAGCCTTCCCATGGGGACAGCCATCCTCGTGTCCACGTGGCCACCAGCAAGGGCTGCTTCACAGTTTCTAAAATGCTTAGCAGACACCATACTCCCCCCCTTGGTTCTCACAGAGCTCCGTGACCCTAACTAGGCCACATTTTCACCCCTGACCTACAGATGGAAAATCTGAGGCTCGGAGCAGCTGACCAGGGAGGCCCCACTAAGTGTCGGAGCCTGGACTCAGATCCAGCCCTTCATCCGGGCTCGGCACACCTTCAAGTGGCCCATGACACCTAAGGAGCAGTTTCTATGCTGCGGGGTTTGGTCGGACGTGGACATGGCCCTTCCTCCCTGCAGAAATGTCCCCCGAGCACGCTACACTCCCAAGGATCACCTCGCAGGTTCCCATAGCTTTTCTCATTATGTCAGCACATATATTTGCATCTGAGGATCGGGGACAGTGTGGCCCAGTGGTGAGAGATGGGGGATTGGATCGAAAAAGACCCGGACGTGAGTCTGATCTCTGCTGGGTTGCAGTGATGTGGCTCTGGTGGAGGGGCCGGTAGTGACACCTGTCCAGCATCGTGGTGGATGCTGGACACAGCACTGCTGCGGCCCAACGCCATTCCTCTCGGCAAGCAGCAGCCTTGTTACCCATCAAACACCAAATGCCTTTCTTCAGAGGAGAAAAGACCACATCCCTGATGAGACAAAGGTTGGCCTGAATTCAAGGCAACTCTCCAACTGTGAGAAGCCTCGGTGTCTGATGACTGATGAATCCACAATGCCAGCTGACAGAATCCCACCCAGCCAGCCTGTTCCTGACTCCACTGCTCAGTCCAGAGCCCTCGCTGAGGCTGCAGGGATGGAGCTGGGCCAGCCTGGAGTGGATCCCCACCAGCCTGCCCGTCTTTCAGCAGCTCCTCCGTCAGCATAATTGAGTGTCATCAGAGCCTGGGTGTTGTCTTGGCTCCCGTGAAGCCATTATTACTTTAAATACGTGGAAAGTTCAATTGCAAGCACAGCATTTTTGACCGTTTGTGATTTGCACCAGGAAGTGACTCAACTTCCTCAAGGACCCAGGCGGTCACAGCGCAAATGTGCCAACTCATTCAGCCAGGAGTGGGGCAGCGGCCAGCTGCATCACAGCCACATACTCGTGGAACAAGCGCTGCTGATCTGGCTCAGACACGGCCACAGGACAGGGACTTCCAGACCCAGGGATCGCTCGCTCCATCCGAGAGACTGACATGGAGGATGGATGTGGACCCACGCCAAAGGTCCCTACACATCCTGGGGAGAAACCGTAAAGGTTTACACCGCGACCAGGGTCACGTGGCATCCCCTGCTCCACCACCATTCCAGAAGCTGGAGCAGAAATCAACACCTTCTCAATTCTGAAAGTAAACAGTTTCCAACCGAGAATTCTATACCTAGCCAATCGATTGAGGATGAGGGTAGAATACAGACATTTTCAAATGTGCACAACCTCAGTAATTTCCTTCCCTTTTCTCTTTCCCAAAAGCTATTGAAGTTTGTGCTTCACAGCATGGAATCAAAGAAATGGAGCCTGGAATCCAAGAAGCAGAAAGTCCAACACTGGGTGGGTGTCCCAGGAGAAATGTCAGATGAAGGTGCTGGGTGGAGCTTTGCACCAGATCCAGACCTCAGTCTGGGTTGGGGAGCTGGGGGGAAAGGAATTAAAGAGCGTCTAAAATGGATAGGTAATCTGGGATGCATTTAGACAATGGAACATTATTCAGTGGTCAAAAGAAATGAGCTCTCAAGCCACGAAATTCATGGAGGAACCATAAATGCAGATTTCCAACTGAAAGAAGCCAGTTTGAAAAGGCTACTGTGATTGCAACGCTATGGCACTCTGAATGAGGCGGACTCATGGAGACAGAAAAGAGATTGATGGTTGCCAGGGATTAAGAGGGAGGGAGGGATGAGCAGCAGAGAACAGAGGATTTTTAGGGCAGGTAGTAGGTAGAACAAGCAGTTAAGACAGGTAGCAGGTAGGGCACGTAGTAAACAGAGGGTAATAGATATGGCAGGTGGTAGGTAGGACAAGTAGCAGGTAGAGCAGATAATAGGACAGGTAGCTGATACGGCAGGTAGCAGGTAAGACAGGTAGTAGACAAAGCAGGTGGCTGGTAGGGCAAGAAGCCCCACCTACATTTTAAGGCGCTAAGTGACTCGCCAGTCACCCAACCTGGGAGTGATGAGGCCAAGAGGTAAACTCTGCCCTTCTGACCTTTGATCCTGTAGCATCGCGCTCACACGTGTCAAAGGTTTCCCTGCCCACCGCACCCTTACCCCCCACCATTTCTTCCTGTTGGTGAAATCAGAGACACCCTACTTTCTAAAACCCGACGCATTCCTTTGGACTCTGTTTATAGGAAGGAAATTCTACTTTTTCGTTTCCTGTGAGTTTCCTGGGCTGCAGTGGGCTTGGACTGAGCTTTGTTCTATTCCTGTCTGTGTTTCCAGGGTTTATCTCTTCACACAACACGCGTGCCTGCTCATGGGTTAACCACCGCCCAGCTCCAGGCTGCTGACGCGGCTCTGTTCTGGAAAGCTCTCCTCCCCGGCAGCCCCCCAAACCTCAGAGGTTAGGGTGTGTGAGCGAGACAGGCCTGACTCAGCCACCATGGCAGGCGCTCCCTGCAGACGGGGGCTTGGTGGCCGTACCCGACGGCAGGACCGATGGCAGGAACACCCCCAGGGGTATAGTGAGCGTAGTTGCTGCGTCTGCCCTGAATGTGCAGGAACTCACCCACGGCCACTGCCAGACGAGGGGCTCCAATCAGGCCCGCTTCCTCTCCCCCAGTTCCCCTCCTACCTCAAGTGGCCCGTTGCCCACGTTTGGGGAAGAGTTCCTACCCACAGGCTCCGGCCGCCCGAACCCTTTCAAGGCCACTGACTCCGGGACAGAAGGGAGGTGTCCTGCCTGTGTAGACGGCATCTGGATGTCCAGGGGTCCTGGAGCCAGGCCTGCCCCCACCCAGAGAGGAGTCTCCCCTTCTGGGCTCACCTCCTGCTTCCCTGGGCAGCAACCACGGCCAGGGGACCGAGTAGTCCTCCGAGATTTGCAGTCACTTTGGAGCCGGGACCCAGACCGGCACAAGGGACGTGTGGAGGAGGCTGGTGTCTTCAGTACTCAACGGCAGGACTGCCCAGCAGGAGCAGCTGTGCACCGGTCGCGGCCTGTTGGTTCCACCCAGGTGTCAATGAGTGTCCAGCCTCACGTCGTCCACGGTCTCGGCTCTGACCTCACTGACCTTTGGCGGAGGGGACAAGTCACACCAGCAGGCCTCTTGCAGAGCAGCCCTGAGCTGTCCCTGAGCAGGACTGTGGCTTCTCGAAAAGCTGGCCCTGAGACGTGCCTGAGCTGAGGTCGTGCCGTCCAGGGCAAGGGACGACCCAGCACAGACTGGACACTGGGAAGCCAAAGGGAAAAGCGCAAGGTCCTTGCCTCCCCAGAACTTATATTTCTGGAGGTGGGGGGACCATCTACAAGCAGACAGACAATAAACCACGAAAGCATCAGGGAGAGATGAGGAAGACACTGAACATGTACGTGGGGTTGGTGATGGGGCAGTGCCATTCGGGAGTAGGAGGTGTCTTCCCCACCGGAAGGTCCTTCTGAATCATAACAACTGCACGGCCCCAGAACAGCCCCATCTCGGAGAGAGAACAGTGCTGCCCCGAGGGCCCGCCCCGCCTCACTCACACCCGTCACAGAGCCTGCCTGTGACTGCTCCCCCCAGGCCTGCTATAAAGGTACAAGACACAAAGAGGCCAGACGTGATGGCCTGGAGGGCAGGGTACCCTGCTCAGGGGGACGGGTGAGGTGACGGGTGCTCACTATCTAAGCACTGCTAACCCTGAGCGCTCTGGAAGCGCTCAGGCGCTCCCGGCCCAGCCCCCTGTAGCATACGTGCAGGCACTGGGGCGGGGGGGACTCCTGATCTGGCCCCCACGGGGTCCCCAAGCACCGGTCAGCAGCCCGCACGCCTGACACCATGAACAAGGGTCAGAACACCCATGAAGGGGCCACAGTGCGGTTACATTCCAAATCCATTTTACTTAAAATCTGTTCTTAAATGTTTGTAAGAGAAAGAGGCCTGCTAAGAAAATCGTGTGTGTGAAAATAAAGTCAGGGGAAAGTGATTAGGAAAGTAATCCTCCGAGAGGGGCTGGGACGGAGCCCAGGGTCAGGGGCAGAGGTGCCTGAAGCTCTGGGGATGGGGGAGGGGTCGAGGGACCAGCGGGGAGGAGACCAGGTGATGGGCCTTGGGCAGGGGGAGGGCAGGCCTTGTGTGGCGCTAACTGGCCTGCCTTGGGGCCCCTCAGAGGCCGTGTTTGGAGTAAGAAAGCCATGTGTGTTTTCCGCCCTTCCTTTTCTCTTCCTCCTGAGGCAGATTGAGACAACATCTCCCCATTCTCCAGCTGAGGGGTAACTGTGGGGTTGAGAGAGGGTGGGAAGGAGGGCCACCGTGTATTCTGTGCCGTTTCCAGGCTGCAGACCTTCTGCCAATACTGTCAAGAGATTTAGGAAAACAAAACACACCAACCGGGAAGCCTGGGATACAGAGCAGGGGTCCCGGGGCTCTGTCCTGAAGCCTGGCCCTGTTCCCGGATGTGTCCCACGCAGTGTGACACCGCTAGGAGAAGGGGCCCCGGAGAGAGTGGGCACCCAGGGGTTCATTCTCGGGTTTGCTTTGATATGACATGCTTCCCTGATATCAGTACTGAGCACCTTTATCAGCAGGAAAACATTTCTATAACAACAGCAGGGTCGGGTGACATCATGTCTTCATTCCAGAGGCGTGAGGTGCTGGGCGACCCCCCGCCCCCGCCCCCGGTGCCCTGGGACGTTCTTCCAGGCAGAGCAGCCAATCGAAGTCACTGATGGTGGTGCCCAGCTGTCAGCTCTGCCCGGACGTGGCGTCATCACCATGGGAGCATCAGGAAGGGTGCGGAGCAGGCCACCAAGATGAGACACAACTGTCTCACTGGACCAACCTATCCCGGACGGAGAGATGGATTCAACAAGATACGGGGCTGCACACTGGGATTCAGGCTTTCTGCTTCTTCTGACCTGTTTTCTCCCTTCACAGATGTCTCATCTCTTAATCCCTAACACGAATCTCTCTCCCCAGCTACCAACTCAGTTTTTAATATATGAAGTGTCAGCAGTAAACCTAATGCGGCAGAGCTTTTCTTTGTGGAAGATTTGATTACAGACTCAATCATCTTACTATTTATACGTCTATTCAAATGTTCTGTGTCTTGGGTTCATGCCTGGTAGGTTTGTGTTTCCAGAGTTTGTCCATCTCATCTAGATTATCCAATTTGTTGATGTACAAATGTTCATAAAACTCTCTTATAATCCTTTCCATGCCTGTAGAATCAGTAGTAATGTCCCCACATTAACTTCGATTTTAGTAATTTGAGTCTTGTCTTTTTCTTAATCAATCCAGGTAAATGTTTGTCAATTTTGTTGACCTTTTCAAAGAACCATCTCTTGGTTTTGTTGATTTTCTCCATTGTTTTTCTTTTCTTTGCTTCATTTCTCTCTACTCTAATTTTTATCAGAACTGAGAGACAATACCTTTCTGTTGTTTGAGTCCCAGTCTGTGGTCTTTTGTTTCCACAGCCCCAGCAGACACACACTGATACATTTACTTCCAAGGAGAGTTACCCGGGCAGGGTAATGGGGAGTCGGGGTGTCGGCAAGGGCAGGGAGCAGCTGGCGGGTACCTGGTCTCATGAACCCAACAGCGGGGTGTGGATAATGAGCCTCCCGGACCCCACATGAGGGACCCAAGGCTTACAGAGGTTGGAAAGTCCCCAAGGTCACAGATGGTCCAAGGTCACAGGGTGATGAGCAGAGTAATGTCTCAAACCTGCAGGGCAATTGCAGGGCTCGTGCTGAGCTGTGATAGGAACTTCTAAACATCCTCATCCCATCCAAACGTGCTTGCACGTTTCCAGCCGAAATGAAGAAAAAAAAAAAGATGAGACGTTTCATTGAAGCTGGAGGAGGATCTGGAAATCTCCACTGCCCGTCCTCACCACTAGCAGAGATCCGGCGCTCACACATGCGGTCCCCTCTGAGGGCCTGTTGGGATTTTCGACGGACTCTTCTGGCATGACTGATCCAGGGTCCAAGGCCTTAGGGAGTCTGAGTAAGATGCCCAAACTCCTATGGAGGTGAGCCCTCCAGAGGGGAGTAGTATGAGCACCTTAGGGAGGGCGGACAGGACAGAATGTGGAGGAGCCCCACACACTGCGTGTGGTCCCACTTCAGCTGACCCGCAGGGACTGCTCTCAGAGTTCCGAGCACTCGGCAACGGCACCGGCAACGGCACTGGCAACGGCACCGGATGCAGGGCAGAGCTGGGAGCCAGGGAACAGAGTGAACCTGCAGACGGAGGTTCTGAGCAACGGGGCAGTGGGAGCCCAGGCTGAGGGAGGGGAGGGGGAGCCCGGGCTGGGGGAGGGGATGGGGAGCCCGGGCTGGGGGAGGGGAGGCCTCCAGGGGTCCCAGTACTGCTCAGTCTCTTAGTTTGCACCCTTGTTCCAAAGGAGGAGTTTCTACTCCATCAAAAGATGGTGAATGGGGCCGGCTCCCCACCACTGCACCCAAGCCTCAGGTCAATAGGAGACAGCAACCCCCCAGCCAGGCTCAGCCCCAAAGCCCCAGCCAGAGAAGCCAGGACCGACAAGAGTCCCACCTGGTGTCCCAGAGCTGAGACCCCTGGCGGGACACCTCCGACTCACCCACAAACCCATCTTGCTGCCGACATGCCTCCACCCTGCCCAGTCTGGGGGTCCATCCCTGGAAAGGCAGCTTGGCATAGAAGAAAGGGACCCACATTAATTATTCACCCTGCCAAGCGGCCTTTCTCTTATGAGCAAAATAGATAATTTCCCTGCTTCACAGGGATGTGTGACTAAAGGAGATGGCACAGGTAAAGCACCTAGCCCACAGGAAAAATGATTACTAATTCTAGGTCTTATCATCACTCCCCTGTCCTGGGAGAGAAAGCCCGGCAGGCCAGGCCTGGTACCAGTCACTGATGGACAGAGCCCCACCTGCCTTCCTCCGTTCTTCTCCGGATCCCAGCACAACCTGCTGCAAACTGGTCCCCAGGCCCAGACCCCCTGCCGCTGCCTCCCTGCCAGCCCCAGACCTCTGCCCTCTCCCCGCTCCCAGGCCCTCTGGCCTCTTCACACCCGACCCTCTCAGCGAGGACTGATTCGGGTTATCCACCAGGCCTTGACAGCCCTCTGCTTTCTTGGTTCTGCTGCCTCTGATCAGGACCATTTTGTTGCCTTCACAGCCCTGGGCTGTCTCTCAACTTGCAACCAAAGAACAACCATGCTGTCTGTGGAAAAGGAAGCTGAATGTCAGGGGCCTGTGGAGCTGGGAGGGACGCTGGCCCCAGTAGGGTGGTTTCCATCAGTGTTAGGGGAGGACTAGGTTAAGCCATGAGGCAGAGACAAATGCCCCAGACCCCAGGGCCTCACACAGAGGACACTTACCTCCTGCTTCTCCTCCCACAGCCTTTCGGGTGGCGGTCCAGTGGTTAAGACTCCATGCTTCCACTGCAGGGGGTGCGGGTTCGATCCCTGGTCAGGGAACTAAGATCCTGCATGCCACCTGGCACTGTCAACAAATTAAAAAAAAAAAAAAAAAAAAGATGGGAGGGTGGAGCAGGCTTCAACAACCTGGGATGACTTGCCTCTACATCCACATGCTGTTACCGGAAGAAAAGGAGAATTGGCTGTCACACGATGAAACATTTGCTTTCCCCCAAAATTAACCTTTACATAGAACCCCAAACTGGGTGCTTCTCTGTTTTAAGGGGGAAGGGGGAGAGGCCTCTTGAAAGCCCACCCCTCCACGAAGGACCAGCCTCAGCCTTCTGTCCATGGAGCAGAGGGGGCAACCCGGTGACAGGGTCTACGTCCCACCCCCATTTGGCACATACAGAAAAGACCAGCAAAGCCAGGGGTTCCTGGCCAACACACAGCTTGCCACTGGCGGGGAACCATCCCAGAGACTTCTTGCTCTCGGACTGACCAGACTGACCGACAGCACTTCTTAAAGGACAACACAGTGGATGAAGTCGCCCCCAGCATGGACTTCAGACAAAATCCTACCCAGTGTAATTGCACAATCCTATTAAACCGTGATGCAGGCGAGGAAAGGGAATATTGCAACACACCCACATCCGGAGAAGACTTTGCAGTATCTGAGAAAGTTCAGAAATTCATCTGACCTTAGAAAATGTCAGAGGAAGGTGCCTGATAACAAAGGCCAGGGTGTTAAGTAAAGAGACAGGAATTAATCTCCATTCATTAATAGGAATCTAACGTGACCTTTAAATTAAATCGAAGTCGCATCATTGAGGAGCAGTTCAGGCGAAGTTCCCTCCCACCCACGGCGCCAGCCCTCTCCTTTGCCGATGGAGCCTAACTGACGTCTTCCCTCTGCCTCCGTCCCTCCTCCAGCTAAGGACATGGTGCGTGTCCAGAGGAAGCCACGCATCTGTGCCAACTGGGTCACCCTCCACGGAGCCAGATCGAGACCCGCCCCCATCCTCTCAATGGTCTGCTTCCAGGAAAAGCACCGCGGCCCCCATGCACCTGTCTCTCCAACCCTGCCCTGCCCCTCCCGGCCCACCTGCTCTGCGCCTGCCCCTTGATCACACCTGTCCTGCCCCCTCCTCCCTGAGGTCTCGAGACCTGGACTGGCTGGGTTGCCCAGGAGCCTCCAACGTGGTCTCCCAGCCCCCGCCTCAACTTGCACACACAGCTGCTGCCGGGTCCGGTGCCCCCTCTCACTTCTGCAGCCCCGCGGCCCTGCCCACCCTTCCCGTTAGGCACCGCGCCTCAGGTTGTATTTTATGAGCATTCCTTCCACCCCGCTTTGTATCCTGGTAACTCCCTGGGCTCAGGGATTTGTCCTCATAATCCCACCGCCTACGGAGACGGTTGCTAAATACACACTCACACACGTGCACATATTATATATACGCACACGCACATACATACACAGGTGCGTGCACACACCCGCATACACATGCCTGTACCCACATATACGCGCACGCACAGACACACACACAGAACCCCACCCCAGCACACCCCCCTGGCCCTCCATGTGGAGAAGCCCCTGGCAATGTGTTTCCAACCAGGAAAGAAGCTGAAAGCTGATGGGAGACTCGGTCAGCAGAGATGAGCCTCACATCATTGTGAAGTGTCCTCTCCAAGGCTGGGCTGTGCTGTCCAGCATGGTCCCCTGGACACACATTCTACCCGTAGTCACTACTCCAGCATGAGATGTGCCTTCCTGTAGAGCACATGCCAGGTTTTGGGGACTGTGCTGGAGAAGGGTGTGAAATATCTCATTTTCAGTGACTACGTGTTGAAATGATAATACTCACGATGTACTGGGTTAAGTAAACTATATTATTAGAATTAATTCCACTTCTTTCTTTTTGCTTTTAAAGTGCCTACTGAAAAGGGTACCATTACATGGGTGGCTCGTATTATTTTCCTACTGAATAGCACCTCCCTAGGAGCTGGAGACAGCAATACAGCCACGACCGGAAGCCCCTTGCTGGACCACAGCCCTGGCCTCACACTTGCTGCAGGTCTGAAGATGCATCACCTAGAGCGGAGCTGAGTCCTCGTGATGAGACCAGCAGCCTGCAAAGCCGAAAATACTGACTTCCAGCTTTGACTGACCAGCTGAGGCTGGTCCTTCGTGGAGGGCGTGGGCTTTCAAGAGGCCTCTCCCCCTTCCCCCTTAAAACAGAGAAGCAAGAAACAGCTGACCTGCCCTACAGTTAGACAGTGGATGAGTGGGCTGTGCTGCTTGAGGGAACATAGCAAAACTTCATCTATCCGCCATCCACGAGGCTGCGACAAATTCAATCTAGTTAACCGAAAACTCTAGAAAATCTGGGTAAAATTTGTTAGAACTGCCCCAGTAATTCAAAAGTACATTTCTCAGAATTTGAAAAATAACGTGCGTGTGTGTACAACTGAATCACTGTGCTCTACACCGGAAACTAACACAACACTGTAAATCAACTATACTTCAATAAAAAACATATATAAAATAAAATAACTTTTTAAAGTACATTTCCCTGAGAAGTCAATTATCAAATACGATAATAATTCAATTATGGACTATCGTTGTTAGAAAGTGTGAGATCCCGGGTGGACTCCGCTTCTAACTTCGGGAGAATTTTATTTCTGGCAGCGTTTTGGTAACTGACAAAGAGCGGGCACTGGCATTTCGTGGCACCTGCTGCAGGCTGGACCCTGAGCCAGGGGCTGGACAGATATTCTTTCCCTTCTTCGAATTTCTGGTTTTTGAAATCAAGTGGCTTCGACTTAGTCTCGGTTTCTACTAATAGGGAGCGTAACTCCTTTGGGTCCTGTTATAGGCTCAGTGAGACCCCAGGACGGGCTGCACCTTGGGTAAGGAAGGCAGCGTAGGTCCTCCTCTCAGGAGAGACCCTGAAACCAGCCACAGGGTCCCCCCATCAAGGAGACCTAGTCACCCCCCGGCCAGAAGGTTCTTTGCTGAGTAGCTCCACGGACTGAGACCTGTCAGGTCTGTGCCCCCTCAGGCTCCTCCCGGGCCGAAGGAGCACTGCAGGAACTTAGGGAAGGTGGGGACGGACCGTGGCGAGAGGGAGTGCCACCTGGCCGGCAGGGAGACCAGGGACCCTTGGCCTTACAGGTCACTCACTTCCAGAAAGTCCTTGGCGAGAGACGGTGCCACGTGCTAAACACTGCTGCAGGCTAGTGTTGAGCTGAGGAAACTCTCTGTTCCTGACTCTGGCCAACAAGTGCTGACATGAAAGTGAGACACGGCCGCCCCCAGTGTCAGGATGGCTGCAAACACCCACCTACCCAACCCCAGGTCCAGCCAGCCACTCGACCTCCTGTCTCCCAACTGTGGGAGGGGAAGACTTGTCATGAAGCCACATCGCATCTTCTGCACATTTCTCCCCACCCTGCTCCCTGCCCCACAGAACACTTCCCAACCCACAGGGTTAGCTGTGACCCGCAAAAAAAATAAAAGAAAAAAGGAGAAGAAGAAGTCTGTTCTTTGGCAAATGTCTAGGGAGCGTGGGGTGGGAGGGACACTCATGTGTCCCAGAGGGACGCAGCCTGGGCAGTGTGCCCAAGCGTCCCCTCCGCCCCGTGGACACCTAATGCTGTGTTGGAAGCAAACAAGCTCCTTCTGCCCTGGCCTTCCCGGCCTCATCCCAGCCGCCACCATCGTCCCCGTCCCCCTTCAAAGCTGCTCCCACCCGGAGGTGGCATCCTTGCTCCCATGAGATTTCTAATGTCCGATGGTCTCCAGGACCTCAGCCAGAAGGCTGGGGCCTCCAGGGCTGAGCGGATGGAAGGCAGCAGGATGTTCTCCAAACCACCAACAAATGACTTGACTTTCCCAAGAAGAGGAAGCTGACAAGTCCTGGAAAGGCCTCATCCTGGGCAGAATCCCAGCCTTTCCTAGGAAATGGTGAGGAGGGGCCATTCTGGCCGCAGCCAGACAGCTCATGTGGCCCAGCAGCCCTCGTGGAGTTGTTCTACTTCCCTTCAGTTCTGAACAGCCCAAAGGTGGACAAGCTGAGCGGGCACGGGGGCCTCCTCCTGCAGCCCATGGCCATCCTGCCCCTCCCAGAGCCCTTGCCGTGGCTGTGTGCCCACCGCCCTCTCACCCTCCCTGCATCACGGCCTGCATCAGGCTCAGGCTCCAGGCCTCTGTGTCCGCCCTCCCACCCCGGACAGCTCCCCCATGCCCCCTCTGCCCGGTGAGCTCTGCACGGCTTCCACCTGCCCCTCGGTGTCTGTGTCCCTGAGTGGCTCACACACGCCTCGCCTACGTCCGTCTTTGTTGTCTGTCCCTCCTCCCTGCCTGCACTCAGATGTTAGCACCCAGCTCCACACAGGCAGACGGGGGCCGGGGACCAGTGTGGAGAGTCATTCCACAAGGCGTTTCCTCCCGGGCTCCTGCAGGAGCCCCCCTGCTAAGGGGTTCTGCCCCCGAGGAGCTGAGAGACACTAGGATTTTATGTATACCCCATAACTATGATTGAATGTCGCCCATTTTGTGTGTAAGGCACAGTGTCATGTGCTGCAAACACAAAAAAGGAAAGGAAAGGACTTCCTAAAGGTGCTCTGGTAGCCGCTTCCAGCAGGCATTTGAAAGGCCCAGCCTTCGTGTAGTTGGTTCACATCTTATGCCCAGAAAGGTGCATGTGAAAAAAAGTCATGTTTCTTTATTTTTGTTTTAACTTTAATTGCATTGATCTTTTCATAGGTGATGCATTTATATGGCAGAACATTCAAAAAGCTACACAGTGAAAATTCCCTCTCCAGCTCCCCAACACCCAGTTCCCTTCCTTGGAGACCACCTGTTTCCTGTCTGTCCTCCGAGGTATTTCTACTCATCTACAAACTAATACAGAGGCTTTATTTTCTCAAATATTTATAAGTCTGACTCCAGCCCCCACCTCACTTACCCAGGCACAAAGTCCACTTTGATGGTACTAGGCTCACCGGCCACTCCAGAGTCACAGGAAAACCAGGTGGCTCGGGCTTCCCTGCCGGCGCCGTAGTTAAGAATCTGCCTGCCAATGCAGGGGACACGGGTTCGAGCCCCTGTCTGGGAAGATCCCACATGCCGCGGAGCAACTAAGCCCGTGCGCCACAACTACTGAGCCTGCGCTCTACAGCCTGGAAGCCACAACTACTGAACCCGTGAGCCACAACAAGAGAAGCGACCGCAATGAGAAGCCTGCTCACCGCAACAAAGAGTAGCCCCCGTTCGCCACAACTAAAGAAAACCCGTGCAGCAAGGAAGACCCAACACAGCCAAAAATAAATAAATAAATAAAAAGAAAGTTCCCTTTATAAAAACAAAACAAAACAGGCGGCTCACGCTAGGCCCAGAACACGAACCCGGGGGACCCTCATCTGCACCGTAGCCACGTCTCCCGGTCCTGGGACACCACGGCCACCGTTCTTCTCTGAGGCGCTCTTCCCAGCTGGGGAAGTGTGGAGAGTGGGGTGCTACCGATCAGTGCTGTCAGAGTCAGGCTGGGCCGAGGGTGCAAAGTGGGAGGAGGCCCCTCTGCGGCGGTGCCGTTGCCCGGCCTGTGAGCTGTAGCTGTCCCAGCGGGCATGTGGAGGAACTTCATTGCGATTTAACTGCATTTCCCCAATGTCTGAGGAAAGCAAGTACCACTTCACGTGCTTGTGGACCATTCCTGTAGTCTTTGGACAAAATTTTAAAGGACTCTGAAAAGGTTTGGGGCCTACGTGCTCGCACCCAGGGGTTGTCTCCCAGGCCCTCCCACCTGGCCCTCCCTTTACCCCCTCATCCCACCCTCCCAGACTCCTTTCCCTTGCTGAGAAGTCTTAGAACCAGCAGACCCCCGGGCCTTGGGGAAGGGGACTAATATCTTGCACCCAATTCCAACGTGCGGGTTTCTTCCCAACACATCCCAGCGATTCCCTGATGTCAGCTGGGTGCCCTACAATTCAACTCCATTCTGACGCCATCTACCTGGAGACGGCATCAGATCCCACAGAGTAAGTCAGTCCCTCAAGGCGCTCCCCACTCCCCACCGTCCGCCCCTGCTTCTACTTCAGGTCCTCACCTGTGCTTCTCACCAACCAGCTATAGATCAGAGGTTCCCACAACCGCCTCCTGTGTTTGATTAATTTGTTAGAGTGGCTCACAGAAGTCAGGGAAGCATTTCAGCTACCAGGTGACCAGTTTATTATAAGAGGGTGTAACTCAGGAACAGCCGGCGGACAAGATGCACAGGGCCGGGTGTTGGGAGGGGGTGCCGAGCCTCCGTGCCCCCTCCAGGCTCACCACCCTCCCCACATCTCCACGTGTTCACCAACCCGGAAACTCTCTGAGCCCGTCCTTCTGGGTTTTTTATGGAGGATTCAGTATGTAGTCATGATTGGTTAAGTCATTGGGCATCGGTGATGGATTCAACCTCCAGCCTGTCTTCCCTCCCTGAGGTCAGAGGTCAGGACCCAATCACGTGGTCGGGTCCCCATCCTTAGGTGTTTCCAAAAGTCACCTCATTAACATGGCGAGATGCCTGTATCTTTCTCATCTCTTAGGAAATTCCAGGAGTTTAGGAGCTCTGGGCCAGGAGGGGGATGAAGAGCAAACGTGTATTTCTTATGATAAATCACAGTATCACAGGGACAGAGGTGGTTTCAGCCTTGATTCAAGCATTTCCTCAACAAAGAACATTCTCCCCTACAGGAACTCTGCTGCCAACCGCGAGGACCCATTATGGCCACCATGTCACGTGTGTCACATGAGAACTGCCTATGGCCTTCAGTAGGTACCTTCACTCCTCAGAGGAACCTGGTGAAACAGGATCTGAGAGCCCAAGTCCCCTTCCCAGGGGACCCCGGAGGACAAGGCAAGGTTCCCTGTTTCCAGGACAGGTTAGGGCTGGGCCTGCTCTCAGCCAGCTTCCCTTCCTGACTGTACAACCATCCAGCCCCGAATTCCACCAGCCCCCTACTCCCTCCTGGGTGCTGCCTTCCGCCTTGGACCCTAAGCCAGCCTGGCCAGCCCTAGCAGCGAGAGCAGTAGAACAGCTTCCCCACTGGGCTCTGCACCCAGGACAACATCCCAGAAGCCACTCTACAAAACAAGAACTCTGCCACTTTCAATCCTTCTCCCAGAGCCTCCCTGCCAGCAAACTGGCAGACTTGGGGTGTTGCCTCCATCGCTGGAGCTGGACCTTTGGGCAACGATTCACCCACACAATGAAAGGAGCTGGACCAGGTGAGGAGAGGCCAGGCCTGGTCTCCATGTGCCGCTAAGGGGCCACCCTGGGCAGGAAGGGCCCCACCGGGACGGGGAGGCCCCCTCGATCAAGGCCCAACTGGAGGAGTCAGGGCAGCCACAGGGGGTTGTCAGAGCCCCAGAGGAGGAACAGCAAGGAGGGGCCTGGAGGGGTCCGGTTTCCGGCCCCTGCACATCTTTTCGGATGGGTCATGCAGCCAGGAGACGGGCCCCAACCTGGGTGCCCATCCCTGAGGCTGTCCTGGGACGCTTGGCTTGAATCCTCCAGCAGCTATGCCCCTGAGTCTGATTGCCTCCATGCGGGGTCACCAAGGTTCTACCCGCTCCCTTCCCACCACCCCTCAGAGAAACTCCCTAGCAAAGAATCAGAGGGGGCAAGCCTGGGGCAGCTGTTGTCCTGGTGGACGAGGAAGCTGGGAGTGATGGCAGCCAGAGGAAAGGCTCTTTGTTCTGGGAGAGCTGGAGCTGGGCTGCGCCTGGGTGGGTGCCCACACACAGGCCTCAGCCCAGCCCTTCCACCCTGGGCTGCAGGGCACTGGAGACAGAAGGAAGGGGGGCCCCTGAGCCGTGCAGAGAGGATCCAAGTGTTGGGGCGCCAGTGCAGAGGGAGCTCTCTTGGGGGAGAGGGACATGGTGGTGACGGGGCTCAGAGGCCAGCCAGGCTCCGAGGAAATAATGATTTCTTCCTTCAGAAGCAGGTAGCTCTTGGAAGCATATACTGGGGGAAAAAAAAAAATCTGTGATGAAACCCACTTTTTAAGTCCCTGAGAGATTAGGTGTATTTGTTTGCTTGTTTTTTGCGGTATGTGGGCCTCTCACTGCTGTGGCCTCTCCCGTTGCGGAGCACAGGCTCCGGACGCGCAGGCTCAGCGGCCATGGCTCACGGGCCCAGCTGCTCCGCGGCATGTGGGATCTTCCCAGACCAGGGCACGAACCCGTGTTCCCTGCATCGGCAGGCGGACTCTCAAGCACTGCGCCACCAGGGAAGCCCAAAGATGAGGTGTGTTTAAGTTAATGCAGACCCCAGTCAGATGTGGAGGGCATGACCTCTGGACCACTTGTGCCCCGGGAGTCATGGAGGGCTGGGGATCGGAGCTTCCCCTGGCAGGTAGCATCTGAACAGGAACTTTCCAGAGTTCCACTGTCTTCCGTGGAAAAGGACCCCAGTGTCTGTCCAATGCGCCCCTCCGAATGACGTCTGAGTCCCTGGGGACCACTGGGAGGGTGGGGAAAGGAGCCCTCCATTGTGCTTTACTCAGGGAAGCTGTGTAAACCTTATTTCTCTGAATCAAAAATACCTGTCCGATTATGATTTCAAGTGGTTTCTGTCACTTTCGCTGACACATTTCCATAGCAAGAAGCCTGTCTTGGATGCCAGCTGCCTCTCATTCTAATCATGCAAAATGTGCATAACGTACCTAAAGCATGCCTAAAACGTATTGAAATACATGCTGCCGTCTGTAGGTCCAGCAGCCCAGAGTCCAGGGAGGGGAACCAGACCCCACCTCTCAGCGGAAAGAGCAGCAGAGCGTCCAGCCGTCTCTAATCAGCCACACGAGCTTTGCATGTTCTGTGCGTCTGTGCTGTGTCGTAAGTGTTGCTGTTGGCAGAAAACGACAGAAAGACAGCGAGGTCAGAGGAGACGGGAGGAATCCACTCCCACCACGAGGACAGGCTCTCCACACTTGGGACCTAAAAGGGGCCGGCCCCCAGGGGCACAGAGGGACAGCTATTTTAAGGGAAAGGTCCAGGGACATGAACTACGCTTGAAGAAACTTGATGAGCTAAGATGTAGCCTCATGGAAACACTGTGAAACAGGAATGGGCCACGGAAGTGGTGGAAGAGCCAGAAACCCCTACAGTCTGGCCGCGTCCAGGGACTCTCACTAACAAGAGCTGCACCACCTCCAGGCGTGTCCAGGGATTCCAGTGTCTTGCTCAGTCCGTGTGTTTTGCACACTCTTCCCTTCATGAAAGACAACAGCGAGGTGGGCGCTCACCCTCCTGCTCTGCCTGAACCGGCCCACCCTCGTGGGGGCAGGGCTGCCACACTGGATCCTGCCTGTCTCAGAGCCAAGGTGCTGGTGTGACAATCAGCTGGCCAGAGCCTTCCCGGTGAGCTAAGACCACCATGACCCTGGGGCTCATCTTCCAACAGATGTTAAGGCCCTTCCTCCCAAGATTAGGGCTGGGGAGTCAGCACGCTCCAGGGAGCTGACCCACCTGGGCAGCAGAACCATGTTTGGACAAAATGCCTGGAGGACCTCTGATTCCTTACCCTACAGATGTTACCTTAAAAGAACAAAATAGCACAAATCATGTGGCGGATGATGGAGAGCTTGAAGGGAGAAGGAAGGAGGAGAGTTTTCCCCACAGGAAGTGGCAGCTAAGACCTCAGGGTCCCTGCAAAGACCATCTCCCAGGGGCCACGTCTGCAGTCCAACAGGGTGAGGAGAAGCCGTGTTTACGGCTCTGCTGAGAAGTAGGTTTGCAGAACTGCGGGGACCTCAAGGCGAGGCAGGGAAAGGAGTCCATGTCCCCAAGCCTCCCGCCTTTCATGGGTGTCAGAGCCACGTTGCACAGGCCCCCTCAGTCCCATCTCCTCTACGGACAAGTTGCTCCCCAATCTTGGCATCTGCTTCCTGAGCTGACGCACGACCCATGTTCACCTTGAGCATCTCTAACTGAGGAAGCTCACAAGGAAGCCTGCTCTGCTTTGACGTGATGAAAAGAGCTCGCTTATCATCTGATTACCGTGCTGGCAGAAAGCGGACTTCCTCATGGACGGTTCAGATGGAACCTTTAGTGGAGGGAGACGCATGTAGGGATAGGAAACAAACTAGGGCTGATGAGGCACCTGAGGCTCCCCTAACAAACCTGAAGCTCTTTACACCCTAAGCCTGAAGGGGGGGCTGTGTTCCTGCAGCCCCATGGGACTGGAGCCACAAGGGTGCAGCCACTATGCAGCGTGGTACCAGGCAGGGAGGGGGCATGGGCTGCAGTCTGCTGGGCACTGGGCAGGACGGGGATGGACAGGAGGGGCGGGCACCAAACTGCGCGTCCCTTCCTTAGTGCCCACTTGTGGGTTCCCGGGCGTCTCCCTTGCTGCTGTTCTCATTCTGTATCCGACCCATGATTCCCCCAGTAGCTCCTCTCACGTTTCAGCCTAATACTCACTTTCACACTTTCCCCACCGGCTCTGGGTTCACGCTCCAGGCCTCGTGATGACGCACAAGGGTCTCCACCTAACACACCCCACTCCTCGCCGGGGCCCCTCGTGCCATCAGCTGAAGCCAGACGGAGGGTGTGGCACCGATGGGGACCCTTAACTCATCTCCCTACACACACACTGTATCTTGAGTGGAAACCCTTGGCCACCTGAAAATGTTTACCAAACCACAGAACCCTGTGGACTCTTGTTGACAGCCGCTAATTTCAGAAGTCAGGGACCACCCGAGCCCGCCTCATTCTACCGACTGTTTGTGGTTAAAACTAGTTTTCCAGCTGACCGTGGCCCTCCCCACGCCAAGCCTGCAGATCCCTGGCGACCACTGCACATCCACTCAATGCCTTGAAACCAGAGCCAGAGTCCAAGGAACTTTCACCATCACTGAGAAATATATTAAAAATATGAAAAATATCTGAAACATACAAAAGTCCCAATTTACTCAACAAATCCCGAGGGAGTCGGCTGCCTCGCTATTGTATTTTATGCGGGGTAGCCATGTGACCCCTCAGGCCTGGGTTTTTATCGGCAGTAGCAGCTTCACTGATGCACTGATCCAAACACGGTGCCCTACCTCTGTCACATAAAAGCCAAGGAGCCGTGATACAGGATAGAAAAAGGGACCTCCTTTATCAGCACGATGTCCCAGACTGTGTGACTCTTCCACGGGAGAATCTGGACTTAAAAGTACGGCAAGCTTTTTATTCTGAAAACTGTACAACCACTGCATTACAGAAAGTGTTGAAAAAGGACAAAAGGCTTTGCTTTTTAGTGGTATCCTCCGACAGGGCTTTTCCAGGCACGCATTTGCTACAGAAGGAAAGAACACCCCAAATCAGCCACCTAACCCCACCCTGAGAGTGACATGGGTTTTCCAGGAGCCGAGGACCAGTGAGTGAAAACCCAAGTGTCCCCACCCCAGGCAACACATACCCCAACCTCCCATGGACCCTGCAGAGATGCATGCCCTCTCTCTCTCTCTCTTTCTCTCCCTTTCTCTCTCTCTCGTTCTCGCTCTCACTCTTTCTGTGTCTCTGTCTCTCTACCTCTTTCTGTCTCTCTTTCTCTCCCTCTCAATCTCTCTCCCCACCTCTCTTCTCACCCGTGGGAACGGCTGGCCATGCGGTGAGGCAGCCCAGGCCACACGGAGGCACCATGGGGCCCCCGCTGAGACCCAACAGCCCCTGGGGGCTTGTGGGTGGGAGACTTCAGGTGACTCCAGTCTCTGGCCCTCACATCTCCCAGCTGAGGTCTCGTCCTGTAGCAAATACAAGCCGTCCTGCTGTGTCGAGTCTGAATTCCTGACTCGGGGATACCGTGGCAGACGGTAAAGGGTCGTTGCTGTTTCAAAGCCCAGGTTTGGGGGGCTGTGTTATGTGGGAATGGACAACTGCCTGGGCAGAGGGCAGTCGGTCAGCAAGCGTCTCAGAGCTCCAGCCCCACCCACCGCCCCTCCAGCCTCCTCCCCATGTCCCCTCACTGCCCCGCCCTACCCTGCCCCCTCTGCCAGAAGGCCCCGCTTCCCAGGCCCAGTGCTGTCCCCCTCAGTCTGCAGGTCCGTGTGCAGCTGGTTATGTTGTTTCCAGACTCGGTGTCCCTGCAGCCGTGGTCCCACAGCCGGATGTGGTCCAGCATCCCAATTAGAGACAACATCTCGGATGGGAGGCCTGAGGGGGCCTCTGCCTCTGCACCCATCTCCCCGGGGGTAATTATGATGACAAGGAAGTGACTTCTAGAAAGAAGTCTCCCCCTGGGATGCTTTCCATGCCACAACTTCAGCTGCATCTGAGTCCCGTTCGGGGGCCCCAGCCTGGACGGCCACCCCCTCCTCGAGCTTAGTTGCTCCATCAGTTGGAGCTTCAGCCAGACGCCAGGTGCCCTTCAGCCTCCTCGCCTGGAACACTCTTTCTTACCCCTTGAAATTCCCACTATGGCCAATCTAGTCTACTTCTGTGAATGGGAATAACCCTGTTAACCATGAGAACTCAGGGCCGATTTCTCCCCCGACCTCCAATTTTCACTGTCTGACTGCCTCGGGACCACCCACGTGGGTGCCCCGTGGACCTCACGCCCCAACCGGGCTCAGATGGGGCTCCCGCTTCCTCCAAAGCAGAGACTCTGAGACCTCCTTATCCTGGCCCATCAGGAAGTCCTGTCCGTATGATCCCCAAATGCACCTCACCCGTGGCCCCTTGTCCCCGTTTTCACTGCCACGGCCTCCCCCAGACACTGTGACCTCTTTCCTCAGCTACTTCAAACGTCTCCAAGTTGGGTCACCTGCCTTGGGTCAAGCTCTGAGCTCCAGCCTGAGAAACAGGAGTGACCAAGACACCCCCCTGCTCTCCAGGAACTTGCCTGTACATGGAGTTGGCATTGCCCGCAGGGTTGGCGAGGGCAACGAGGGTGGAGGCGGAGGGGAGGGCTTCAGAAAACTCCATCTGGGGTGGAGGTTCGTGACGTCAGGGTTGGGCGGATGGGGAATAGGGTTAAGTGGACCACCCGAGTCCTCTCGGCTCCAGGACTGGCATCTGCAGGAACCCTCACCTCTGTCAGGGTCTCTCATCTTCTCTCTGCAGAGCACTCAGCAGAGACTCAGTCTTATTTGTTATGTCCCCTCTTCACAAGAACTTGGGGGGCACTTTCCTTCAGCACGGTCCCCCAAGCATCTGTGAGGAGGAACCCAGCCGGGACCCAGGGCAGGTGTGAGGGCACGAAGGTGAGGATGCCATCACCTAGCGGGTCCAAGAACCGAGCAGCCCTGGAGGCTAAGGCCTCCTTCACGCAGAGTTTAGCAGGAACGCCAGAGTGGTTGTTGGGTGAGTTTCTTTTCCACCTTTGTCCTTCCTCCTAAACTCCAGCCTATGGTACCTTCACAGGGAACACACTCCCAGGAGATGGAGAGGACATTCGGGGAGCATGGCCCCCAAATCACAATAACCTTCGCATCACCATCACGTTTAGCAGATGTTCATAACCTCTTGAAAAACGATTCTAATGATTGTGATAACTGTAGAATACGCAGTGGAGTCTTTTCTTAAAAAATTACTAAATATATAAAGCAGCGCCCAGATGTCATGATAGGTCACCCTTAAATACTTGGCATGAAGACATGTCAACAACTGATTCCGGTAAGAAATAAATTCTTCGTTGTCATCCTTGATTCAGAAAGAACATGTGAAAGGAACTGGATTTTTGGTCCAAAACTTTTAAGTTTAAAAAAACTAAAAACTATCGAGTGTTGCTATGGAGGGTGAATTTCACGAGTTGGATAATTTTGTGTAAAGGTGGACTGTGGCTTAGTCACCTGTGATCCATATACAGCAGTTGATGCCACATTCAAGGTACAAAAAATGACCACATGGAACCCTCCAGCCTCTCTCCAGAAAGACAGTCAAGTGTGTATCTTTTTCTGCTGCGTAACAGACCAAGCCAGTACTTTGTGGCTTAAAATAACAGTGCTTTGGGCTTCCCTGGTGGCGCAGTGGTAGGGAGCCCGCCTGCCGATGCAGAGGACACAGGTTCGTGCCCCGGTCCGGGAGGATCCCGCATGCCGCGGAGCAGCTGTGTCCGTGAGCCATGGCCGCTGAGCCTGCGCGTCCGGAGCCTGTGCTCTGCAACGGGAGAGGCCACAACAGTGAGAGGCCCGCATACCGCAAAAAGAAAAAAAAAGAAAATAACAGTGCTTTGCTATTTCTCCCAACGCGTGGGCTTACCTGCGAGGCTCCATCCAGCTGACACTGGACTGGTCGGCACGTGGTGTTGGCCGTCGGCCGGGGCAACTCAGCCTCCTCGACGTGATCTCTCTGGACCAGGCGTCCTCCCACCCTGGAGGCCTCAGGGCTCCAGGAGAGCAACAGCCAGAGCTGTCAGGGTCCTTGAGGCTCCAGAACTTACCCAGTGTCCCGTCCTCCACGTTCTACTGGTCCAAGCAGATCACAGCGACCCAGATTGAGGGGACAGAGAAACAGGCCCCTACCTTGGGGCAGGGGGAGCAGGGCCACATCCCAAAGGCGCGTGGACGCAAGGCGGCAACTCACCGAGATTCACTGGGCCCTCATTGTAACCACCTCTCTCGTGTCAAGCAGAGCACAGAGCACGTGTGGCGCTCTGCTGGAGGTTTATAGGAAGGCAGATGTGCCCAGAGAGGGTTCCAGTGCCCAGGGGATGGACCGCTACACCTTGGAGGAGAGCCTGGCCCAATGTCAAAGCCACCCCTTTGCCCCGCGTCTCACAGGCGTGTTAGCGGCTCCTTCAAACTCCTGAGCAAAGGGCCAGAGGGGCACCTCCTGTGGCTTCGCCCAAGACTCCATAGCTCAGAAGTGCGCTTGCAAACGCATTGGTCCAGGAGACTCAGCGCAGCCAGGGGGTGTCAGCCCCCTGCCCAGTGAACGGGTCTATGAGAAAGCGTGCTTTCCTGGCCTGGCTCTGGGGTGAAGGTCAGATCATTCCCTGCTATTTGGGGGGAGAATGGGGCCGCCCCAGGCACCTGCGGACCCAGGCTGATCCGCTCAAACACGCTGTTCTTGGCGCACCAAAAACTCCTACCTCTGCAGATCGTTCTCTGGAGTGAGCGTTTTCACGCCCTGGTTCCAGGCTCGGTCCACGGGGGAAATTACTCAAGACTCTTGAGCAAACTTGCAGAAGAGCCAGAGGTCTGACCAGCACAGACTCGCCCCTCCTGACAGCTCGTGCCACCTGGCGAGGACATGAGACGCAGCACCCATCGCCGCCTCTGAGCCCCAACCAGACAGTTCTACAGGATCGGGGACCTCGCCCCGCTTCCCAGGCAGGCTCGCCAAAGCCCACAGCACCCTGCGAGTCACAGACGGACTCCTCATTCACCACGGTTCCCCGGCCGCACCTCCGCGCCGCCAGCCCCAGGTCCCACGCCAGCCGAGCCCGTTGCTGCGTGTCCGCACATCCAACCCCGCGCACCCCCGCCCCCTCCAGGGCCCTCCCTGCCACTGGAAACAGTCAGGGGTCTGGTTTGCAAGCAACAGAATCTGAAGCCGGACAAATTAGGCAAAACGGGAAATTTTGTGGAAGGCTACCAGAGCTCAAGGAACAGATGGGAAGCGGAGAACGGTGGTCTCACGTGCTACTCTCAGGACCACCGGGTGGCTGAGAGGCTCAGGGAAGCTTCCCAGTTAACGATCCCAGAACCGAGAACTGGAGATGAACCCGAGTGGCCTGCCCACTAGCCCTGCCCACTAGCGCCCGCAAACTGGACTTTGTAACAAGAGAAAACCGGCCTGCAGGCCTAAAAGTGACTTCGGTGGCCTAGTTTGCTCTCATTGGGGGGTAGGGTGGATGGGGGTGCAGGGAAGAGCTCTCTTTGGGGTCAAGAGGTGGGGATTTTTGTCCGGATGCCCGGGAATGACACTGGGGCCCAGTTCCCTCCATGTAAGGGAGCAGCTCTTCCTGACGACTCTGAAGGTCCTGTCTTACGTCCTATTTGGCTGCAGAGAATCCAGGCTCTCCGAGCTCTGATGTCACCTTTGTAGGATCACGGCCAGGTATGCAGAGCAGTCGTCATGGCAGCTCCTTTTTCCTGAGCATTTACAAAGCCCGACTCCTGCCTAATGATCTCGACACTGAGGCTCTGAGTCCCCCAGCGATCACGAGCCAGCAGGCCCAGACTCCCTTAACCTGTCCCCAAAGTCTCTGGGCTTCAAAGCTCTCAGGGTACCAAAGTACCAATGTGCCAGCAGACAGCCCCACGTGGCCCACAGGCCGTGGGGCACAGGATCTGCCCACTATGCCCCTCGTCCCCTCTGGGGCTATTCCTGGTCTCCTTCTGCTGTTCACAAACCACGTGCCACTCGGGAAGAGCCCTGGCCAGCACCCGCAGTCCACCCCAGGCCTCCCACACTATTTGGATGCCAGAGCAGCCCTGGGCGCCCGTGCTGTCAGGGGCCCCTCTCTCCAACCATATCCCACATGTGGTCACTTGGCCCCCGAAGCAGCTGGGCCTTTACCCACGGTCCGTACAGTTTCCTCCCTTGAGGAGCATCCCTGGCCTCTGGCTTTGCTCAAGCCTGTCCACGGCGCTGAGTTCAGATGCCATGCCCATCTCTCTCAGGGCCCCAGGCCCAATCCAATCCCCTCTTCCTCCACTGGTAGAAAAACCAAAGCCCCAGGCAGAATGGTTACGTGATCTGCTGGGTCCAGTGCAGGCTGAAAACCCGGGGTCCCCTGCTCAGAAGTTGTTAAGATTCCAAGACACAACCGCAAAGCATGGAACCAAGCTCGGGGCCCTTCTGAGCACAGGGCCCTATGTGACGGCCCAGGTCACACACCAGGAAGCTGACCGTAGCCCCAGCACCTGGATGGGCGTCCACTGGCGGCGAAAAGGCCACCCAGGCAGCGTCAGGTGCCACCCAGATGGGGAACCCAAGGCCCTACCTGTCTGTGCACCTGCCTGCTTTCTTCCACTTACCCCTCAAAAGTGCTCAGGAAGTAGACTTGACAGTTGAAGGAGGGAGGAGTCAACAGACAAAGAATCAAAACTGGGGCTGGGCTTCTCCGGCTCCTTCTGCATTTCCACTCTTCCCAAGGCAAAGCCGCATTGCTGGCGTTGTTTTCCCCAAGGAAAATGTTCCATGCTTATCATATAACGAGGTTGGAGGCACGCTCCTCTCCTAGCCTTACCAGGAGCTCGGGCCCCACCCTCTCGACTGACCTTCCCCAAATACTTTGCGAGTGTCCTCGGGTCCCCAGACCTCGCTGTGCTCGCTGGATGCCGGACAGGCCTGGGGCAGGTCTGGAGCAGAGCAGGCTGTCGGGGGCCAGGCCCTGCCTGCAAATGATGACCTAGAGCAAACCTGCATGTCTGTCCCTGCACCCCACCTGAACGGTGTCTCTGGACGGCCCGTGACGTCCCTACAGTGTTTCTGCTTGTGTTCCGAGCCCAGCGTGAAAACCCGCTCACATCACCTGCCCGAGCCTCCCTGGGAAGCCGCGAAAGCCCATCGCACGGGCTCCTGGCAGGGGCCACTCACAGTGGGCTTGTTCTGCAAACTGCTTGTATCTGAACTCACTCCACTCCCATCCTCTCCTCTCCCTCGACTGCCCCATTCCTCTAAACGCACGTCTCGTAAGCTAACAAAGAGGGGGAGGATGGAACCAAAGGAGGTGCTTTATATTTTACATAAATTATAAATTTATTTAAATGTAAATAATATTCATATATTATTCAACCATAAAAAAAGAAGGATATCCTGCCGTTTTCCACAACATGGCTGAACCCTGAGAGCATTACGCTGTCGGGCAAAGACCAATACCGTATAATGCCACTTATATATGGGATTTCAAAAAGCCAAACTCACCTCTGTGGGAATAGAATCTAAAAAAGAGTGGATGTGTGTATATGGATAACTGATTCACTTTGCTGTAGAGCAGAAACTAACACAACATTGTAAAGCAACTCTACTCCAATAAACATGAATTAAAAAATAAAGAAAATAAAAGAATTCAAAGACTTTTTAAAGAAAAATAGATAAATAAATAAAAAGCCAAACTCACTGAAACAGAGAGTGAATGATGATGAACCAGAGGTTGGAGGTGGGGCAGGGATGGGGAGATGCTGGTCTAGGGCACCAGTTTCCAGTTATAAGTTGGATAAGTTCTGGGGATCTAATGTACAGCGTGGCGACTGTGGTTAATACTGTGCTGTGCCCTTGAAAGTTGCTAAGAGAGTAGCTCTTAAGTGGTGTCAGCCATCCCTCCACAAGTGGGAGAAATAGGTTTCTGTTGTTTAAGTCCATCCAGTCCATGGTACTCTGTTACAGCGGCCAAGCTGACTGGTACCTCACCCTCCCAGCCTACGTTTCCTCCTCTATGACATGGAAATAATCGTGAAACCTCCCTCACAGAATTGTTGTGGAGCTTTCTGGATAAAGCCGTACACAGATGGAAGTAGTTATTCTTTGGGACAGTAAAAACAGCTTCTCACTCAGAACCTTGAAAAACAGTTTTCGGTAAGGAGCATCGGTTTGCCTCCCCGCTCTACCCCTCCCACCTCCCCCGCACAAAATCTCTGCAATTTGGGAGCTGCTGCCAGTCATGACCCTGACAGTGAGTGATGATGTTTGCAATCCTTCTGCACAGCTCTTTAAAGTAAAGCATCATCTGATCTGACTTCCAAATTGCAAGGTTCGTTCCTAAGCAACGAGCACAGGTTTCAAGAAAAACTGACGAGAACAGAGAGAATCCCGGGCTGTGGGAAGATCTCTGGCGCAGGGCTTGTGCCGGTGACAATAAGCTGTGGCCCAGTGTGCCGGCCACTGTCTACCATCAGGCCCTCTCCCTTGGGGACACCTTTTCCTCCTTCTCCCGGAGGCAGCGGACCTCAGCCCTGGTGGACCATTTGCTTGATCTCATGTCACGGGACCGGCTCTGCAGCTCCAGGAGCGCACAGGGCATCCGCTTTCCCAAAGGCTCCCAACACTTCTTCCCCGTAAAGAAAAACCCAAAGCCCCTCGGCACACCCACTGCCAAGCCACAAGAGATAGTCTTGGGCTTTGCCACATTTTCCCGGGTTTGATCTGGGAAAAACAGAGCTGCTTTGTCCTCGCAGCCCTGGAGCAGCTGAGCTGAGCAGACGTGCGTGCAGAAGCTCTTTCCAAAGTCTGGACCACACTCTCGTGGCCATTGCTTGAATAGCAGCTCAGAATCCAAGGGCAGGAAAGTTCAGACAGCGTCAAAGGTGGGGAAACCACGCAGGTAGTCAGGTCTGAGCTAACTGCCAGAGGAATGGAAAGTAATGCCTGATTTAAGATGCTAAAATCACGAGGAGCCCAGGGCTGGGCTGCGGGGTTACTTCCATCAGCAGAATCTAGGAAGCCTCTGCTTCAAGGGGCTTTTCTCCCAGCCTTCACCCTGCAGCCCCTCGGAGCTCCATCCCTGGGCACTGTCCTCTGGTTCTCCCTGTGGTCCTGGACCAGCATTGGCGGCTCCAGCGAGCCCTGGGACTTAGTTAGAAATGCAACCCCAGGCCTCACTCTGTCCTCCTGAGGCAGAAACCGAGGCAAAGGCTCCAGCCTTTGTGAGTTAACAAGCCCTCCAGAGGGTCCTGATGCTTGTGGTCTGTTAGGTATGTTTGGGTTTATTTCTGTTTATTGCCGTTTATGCAACATACCTGGTAGCCAAGGTACTGACCCGGCAAGGTGCCCGGAGGACCCCCTGGAGACTCCCCAGGACATCTTATGTTGAGACAGTCTTGTCTTCTCTCTCACTGCTGAGGCTGGGTTCCCCCAGCAGTGACCCCAACAATCATTCCCGTGCGAGTGGGGCAATGGGGAGGTGGCCACAGGGCGTGGGAAGGCTGAGGGCAGCCCGGCTCCAAGGGCAACGGGGGACGGTGTGGGCATCCTCAGAGATGTCCTTGCCGGGGCTCAGGAGCTGGGCTATCTATCCTCCAGCCTCCATCTGTCACTGTTGAGGGCAGCTCTGGGGTGTTGACCCCCGGGGTGTCCTGCTCCGCCCTGGGTGAGGCCGGAGTCTGTGGCCAGAGGACCCTCATCCAGGAAGGAGAGCATGGAGACCCCTACTGTCGGCCCTACGCAGCTTCCCCAGGCTGCCGGGGGGAGGAAAGTTCTAAGACTCTGGTTCCTTATTCATTTCCTCGGCATTGGTCCCGTCTTCCCTGGACACCTCGGCCTCTCCAGGTGGAGCGCTGCCTCTCTAGACACACGTCTCCACGGACTCTGGGCCATGCTGTGGGTGTGGGTGTGAAGTGGGGCCCCAGGGGACAGGCAGTTTTACGAGGCCACCTCTCCCTGAGGACCTCACGCTGACGGTCAGCTCACTGAATGCAGGGACCAGGAAACGCTCTGCTCTTCCCAGGGTGGTCAGCTCGGAGCAGCCATGGCTTAAGGAGGGACACAGCGCACTCGGCTGGGTGTCTGGGGGCGGTAACACTGGCACCAGTCACCTCACAGGTCCACCCCGTGCCCGCAAGGGGTGGCCTGTGAAGGACACTGGGCATGGGGGTCCCCACCCCTTACAACACCTGCCTTAGGCCATGGTACCAGGAAATGACGCCCTCCCCTCAGCCCTTGACCCTCAGGAGTTGGGTGCAGACACCTCAGCTCTATCCCCCTCTCTGGCCTCCAGGTGGGATTGTTACCTGAAAAACTGGGTCCACCTCTTGGTGGGTATCAGGCCAAAAGACACAACCAAGCCAAAGAGCGGGAGATAGGGGGATGTATTACTTGCAGGAAGTAAAGAGAACACGGAAGATCTTTCCCAAAGGAGTGTCTCCCCAGCAGCAAGACTGGGGAAGTGTTAAGCTAAGGGTATATGCATGTTCATGAAGGGGCTTGGGCAGGAGACCTTAGCATAGAATTAGGGCAAAGGTGGAAAGACTCCAAGCTTTAGTTGATTGAGGTCACAAGGGTCAGAAAAGGTCAACATTATCATCCCTGAGGTTCACTGAAGTGGGGGTCTTCACAACTGGCGTCCAACAGTTCAACACAATTCTATCTACCTGGAGATGGTGTCGGATCCCCCAGGCTGAGGGCTCAGTCCCACAAGATCCCCCCACTTCAGATGCCAGGTCCAGGTCACAAGTCCAGGTCGTCACCTGGGCTTCTAGCCAACTGGCTGGAGATCAGATGTTCCCATGACCCCCTCCTCAGGTTAGATTCACTGGAGTGGCTCACAGAATTCAGGGAAGCACTTTACTTACTAGATCACGGGTTTGTTATAAAAGGTTGTAACTCAGGAACAGTGAGATGGAAGAGATGCACAGGGCAGGGTGTGGAGAAAGGGCGTGGAGCTTCTATGCCCCCTCCAGGCTCATCACCCTCCCAGCCTCCTCCTTCTGGGTGTTCTTCAACCCAGAAGCTCTCAGAACCCCGTCCTTTTGGGTTGTTTTTCTTTTTAAAAATTAATTTATTTTTACACAGTAGGTTCTTGTTAGTTATCTATTTTATACATATTAGTGTATATATGTCAATCCCAATCTCCCAATTCATCCCACCACCACCACCCCGCCTTTCCCCCCTTGGTGTCCATACGTTTGCTCTCTACATCTGTGTCTCTATTTCTGCCTTGCAAACCGGTTCATCTGTACCATTTATCTAGGTTCCACGTACATGCTTACCTTTTGGGTTTTTATGGAGGCTTCATTACGCAGGTACAATTGGTTAATCTTTGGTCATTGGTGATTGGACTCAAGCTCCAAGCCCCTCACCTCCTCAGAGATCCAGGCATGGGTCTGAAAGTTCTACCCTTTAATCCTCTCATCACCAGGTGGGTTCTTCTGCAAACCAGCCCCACCCTTAGGTGAGGTCCCCAAAGTCACCTCATTAACACAACAAAAGACGACTTTATTGCTCTTATCACTTAGGAAATTCCAAGGGTTTTCGGAGTTCTATGCCAGGAAGGGGATGAAGACCAAATCTGTACCTTTTATTGTAAATCACAGTATCACACCCGCCCTGTCTCAGCGGCCCGCTTCCCCAGCGGTGCTCCCACACCTCCCAAATCTACAATCCGCACTGAATCCCTGCTCTGGATCTGCCACTCGCCAGCAATTCATACGCAACATTCAGGGATGCTGCCGAGAAGCAGAGAAATCAGATGGCCCTGAGAGTTCAGTCAGCGAGGCACCGACTGGAGCAGACAGGGGCCACGTCACCCTTAAGAGAAACGAGGCTCGGGCCAGCCCGGCTATGATCTATCAGCCAAGTGGGAAACACTGAAGCAGGGTGGGAAAGCTCACAGGGCAAATGTGGGTGGTGCTGCTGGAAGGAGCTGTGCTCATGGGACTCTGTCTGGTCCCCCTGGTGACACTTTCCCTGCTGGGAACGCAGACCCTTGGGATCATATCGTCCACTGCCTCTCCTTGTTCTGGTCGCTGTTCCAGAGCCGGCGCACCCCACCCACACCGTCCGCATTGCTGTGGCTCCCACCTCCCCTGCTCACACGAGAACGTGCTAGTCTCAAAGCGGGGAGGGGTGTTCCAGCCCCCGGGACCCCGGCTCTGGCTGCAGATGAACAAACCTCCCTCTCAGGGCTTGATTTTAGAGATGAGGAGGGAGCCGTGCGAGCAGTTCCTCGAGGCCGTGTCCCAGTGGAAGACCTGGTGGGGTCTTCAGGGTCCCTTTAACAGCAAGTGGCCCACGCAGGTCATACAGGTGTAAGTTAAAAAGGGAGATCCTGGGCTGGAGGCTCTCCTGGGGCCTCAGGACAGGGCCTCAGCGGGGCTCCGAGGGTGCTGCACAACTGACCACGGGAGCCTCGGTGCATAACCAGGTGACGCCCAGTTATTTGCTCTGGAATCTGAGATCCATCGGGGCAGGGCTTGGCAGGGAGGCCCATTTCTGCCCTGAGCCACACCAGCACTGGCAGCCCGACCAGGACTGGAGGGTCTATTTCCAAGGCAGCCCCCTGCCCCGCTGCTGGCTACTGGGGAAGCTCAGCTGCTTCCTCTCTGGGGTGTGTGTACGTGCGTGTGTGTGTGTGTGTGTGTGTGAGTGTGTAGGTGTGTGCACACGTACCTCACTCTAGCTGCCCTTCTCCGTCCCTCCCTCTCTCTTGCTCACATCTCCCCTCTGGGCTCCGGCCACAGCTCAGCTTCTAAGCTAACGAGCCTCCATTCTCCCTGCCTTCCCAGAATCTCCCTAAAAGTCTCGTCCCAAGTGACCTTCCAGACATGCAGCCCCAGCTCACCCTGGTCCAGCAGCAGCTCAGATGATTCCTCTAGGGCAGGGGAAAAAACAACACATGATTGTTTTGGAGGCAACGTGTTGGAGGGACAACTGCCCAGCCATCACCGTAGACCCCCGGAGATCAGCTCCAAGTCACACAGCCTCTCGCAGGAAACAAACGTCATCAGATGCTGCACCAGAGAACTACGCTGACAACTCGGAAAGCTCGGCCCTGTGTTTACAGACCCAAAGATCCCAGCCTGTCTTCAGAGCTGCCAGCAGCTCAGCGTGTCTGACCAGCGGTGTCCTTCCTCCCTGGAGAGACTCCACGAGGCAAATGGGCCATTGGTTCCACAGCTGCTCAAACCAGGCTCATCTTCCAGAAGGCGCCCATGTGGTTTGGTGACAAATCCTACCAATTTGTCAGTACACTTGTCCCAAGTTTAAAAGCCAGGTGTTGGAAGGATTGTTGGCAAATAAGGAAGCTGCTGTCGATGCAAAATGTCAAAATACACCAACGTTTCCTGGATGCTTGCTTTGCGCTCGGCCCTGGGCTAAGCGCTGACCACAGCCTCCTCCATTAGCTCCTCACATCAACCCGAGGAAATGATGGCATTACTATTCCTCTTCTACAGGTGAGGCACTGAGCCTCAGGTAGGTTAACTCACTTGCACAATCACTCTGCTAGTACACTAATTAACTTACAAATACGTTTGTTTATGCCCAATTTTTAATAGTATTAAAAAATAAAGGGAATTTACTGGCTCTTGAAATTAGAAAGTCTAAACTTCAGAGTTGATTTGGTTCCCAACAGTCATCAAATTCTTGATTTCTCCCCATCTCTCCGGTCTGCCTCATGGTACAAGGGCGCCCCCCTCAGCGTGGCAAGATGGCTGCAGCAGCACACATCACATGTCCAGGAGAAAGACAAACATCATCTTTTCCAAAATCCCCTGGCAAACTCCTCTAGGCTCAGTGGCCCTAACCAGGCATCCCACCACTCCAGAATTGTGCCCTTGGAGCCAGCGGTGTCTCTAACCTCCCAAACTCCAGAACCATAGGGGGAGTAAAAAACAGGCTTGCTTCCAAGAGCAATGGATTAAATGTTAGAGAGGAGTCATCACAACTAGAATGTTGTGGAGCAATGAATTGAACCCAGCCCTGTCTGTTCATTCAAACAGTACTTATCGCGCCCTTGCTATGGGTCAGGCACAATTTAGATGCTGGAGACACAAATCTGAAAGCTTCCTGCCCTCCCATCCTCCCGCTGCTGGCTCTGCTGCCTCTCAGGCTTAAAGCCTTGTGTTTTCACCAGAACTTAGCGCTGGATTAACGTCCTCCTAACCAGCTTTTCTAGGACTGAAGTGGCTCTGTGACTCCAGGCTGTCATCTAATTTCTGTCTCTCGGCCTCCTCGTCTATAAAATCAGGAATAATGATACATCCCCCGAAGCTATGAGAACGAAATGACAAGGGCTGACATGGGAAACATAAGGAAACTTAAAAGCAGTGCGACATCCAACCCAGTGGACATGCAGGTCAACTCTCATTTTCATTCTACAGATTCGGAGTTTTGTACATTAAACTCCAATTTCACTGGCTCGGGCTTTGTAAAGTGTGAATACGTCTCCAAAGATGCGAGTTCAATTCACCTTTCTACTTAGCCTGCAACTTATTTGTTTATAATCCACACTTTTCATTGGGGGCGGAGGGGTCGCCTATATGGAAGAGCCCACCCAGTTTCTAAACTTGTCCTGAACACTGAGAGCAAGCTTTCCCTTAGGAAAGCAGACAAAGATACGCCCTAGCGTAGCCTAGTTGGGGTGAACGCACACACCCTGAAAACGCGTCGGCATCAATAAACTTCTCATGCCCGGCAGCTTTCGCGCAGCCGCGAGACAGCCCCGCCCCGAGAGTCGGGGACGGGACTTGCGAAGCTTCGTCCAATCAGAGGCCCCACCTAACGTCGGGCCGGAGTCTGTGATCCAGGTTGACCAATGAAGACTCGAGCGTGGATTTTCCGTGGTCTTCTGGGAAAGCGTCTCTCCCGGAAGCCGCCTCGCCTCTGCCACACATGGGCGGGGCTAGCCTGCGGTCCGCCGTCCCACTGGCTGGCACAGCTGCCCGTCACGGGGCGGGGGCGGAGGCCGGGCATTCGCGTCTGCGCGGACTGGGGGGCCGCGCGCGGGAACCTGCGGAGGCGCCGACCGGACCAGGCGGTTGCTGGGAGGAAGGGGTTCGTTGGAGGCGGCTCTTCCTGGGCCGCTTCGGGCGAGCAGCCGAGGAGCGCGGAGCCTCGGCGGGCCCGACCCAAAAGTCCGTTGTGCCGCGGTCCGCGTGACCGGAGCCGCCCACGCCGACCCGGGTCGTTTCGCCCACGCCTACTCGGCTGACTGAGGCCCACGCTGTCACTCCCGCGCAGGTAGGTGCCCCACGCAGGTCGGTGCCCCCCACTCAGGTAGGTGACCCCCACCCAGCGCAGGTAGGTGCCCTTCGGGCAGGTAGGTAACCCCGTGCAGGTGAGTGCCCCCTGCTCAAGTAGGTGACCCCCGCGCATATGGCTGACCCCCGCTTAGGTAGGTGACCCCCGCAGGTAGGTGCCCCCGACTCAGTTAAGTGATCCCCTCCCAGCGCAGGTAGGTGATCTCTGCTCAGGTAGGTGACCCCGTGCAGGTAAGTGCCCCCTGCTTAAGTAGGTGACCCCCGCGTAGGTCGGTACCCCCCAGCGCAGGTAGGTGGCCCCCGCGTGGTGGGGATGCCGGCTGGTCCCGCAGCGGGTCTTGGGCCGGTCGCAACCCCGCAGGAACGACCTCCCTCCCTGCGGACGCCCGGGCGGGCAGCCGGTTGAGCTGCGTTCGGGAGGCGGAGGCCCGAGGTGCTGGGGAATCGCGTGGACGCCGGTTGATGGGGAGTCCAGCGAGGGAGACGGGCCCACAGCGGGAAATGACAAACTGGCTATCCCGGAACCTTGAGCCCCAGACTGGACCCCAGAAGGGCAGGAGCCAGTGAGAGGACCGCGTCGTACCGGCAACAAGTTCTTGTAGTGACAAATCAGGGGTGTGACCTCCATCCACACGTAAGTTTTCTTTTCTCATTAGCGAAGTTGTTATAGTAACACCCTCATCCGTTCTCAGTGACCATTAAAGGACGTGGTGTACGAATGTAAAACACTAGGAAATAGGAGCTTGGAGTGAGTGTTTGGGAGGCTGGACTTGAGGTCCCCGAGGGGGTGACAGGACCCCGCATCAGCGCTCGGCACCCAACGCTGCTTTCTAGGTGGGAGCTCCCGCCCAGCCTGGCTAGTTCTCTCCTGGAGGCTCAGGCCTACACCTTCCTCCTCCCTTAAGAGTGCCTGACTCCTTCCCAACCCTGCCTGGGATCTTTTATCTCTTTCATAAGATGATTTTTTTTTTAAGGTTGTTGAAATTTAAAAAAATATTCAGTATTTAAGTTTGTAAATCTAAACCCATCCACTATTTTAGTAATGTTGTCCTCTGTTGGATTTTTGTTTAGTGAAATATTTTAATCGTGCAAAAAAGAATACAGCTATAATAGTTGTACCATACCCTGAAAAAAGGTAATAATAATTTTTCTTTGTGCTTTTGGACCTTTCTTTAAGGAAATGTGACATTTCGCCTACAGTTGAAATTCTAACTTGCTGCCACCACCCCGCACCCCGTAGAATTTCTTCCACCTGGCCTGTCTTTCCTCGGCTCATGGGGCTCCCCTGTGCTCCCAGGAGCTTGGCACCAGCTTAGCTTCTCATTCCAGTCAGCACCAGCTTAGCTTCTCAGAGCCCATCATGAGGACTGTGGCCACCATGTTGGTCCCGTCCTGTCCTCATGGCATTTGCTCTCTTACCCTCTTAGGAAACCTGCCTCCTCCTTCACAGACCCTGTGGGTGAGCTGAGGGCCACTGTTCCCTTCCCCAGGGTGCAGCGTCTTTACCCGCTTCTCTAATTTTTTTTTGGCTGCACCACGCGGCATGTGGGGTTTTAGTTCCCCGACCAGGGATTGAACCCGTGCCCCCTGCATTGGAAGCTTGGAACCCTTACCACTGGACCGCCAGGAAAGTCCCTTTACCCGCTTCTCTAGGGCAGTCACAGCTGTTCCATGCTTCCAGAAAAAAGCGGCCTTCCACTATCAGTTGTACTACAGCTTATAAAACGAAACCGTTAAAATTCATAGTAATAGCTACCACTGCGGACCATGTGGGTCTCAGGCTTTTTAACTAAGCACGTGGTGTACACGGTTCTTTTCATCCAACACTGCAGTTATGCACAGCTGGGGATGGTCCCGTTTAAAGTGAGTGAACTGAGGCCTAGTCAGACCAGCTGTCAGCACCAGTGTGCGCCTAGAATCATCTCTCCACCATGTGTAGCTGTTCTGCCACCACCAGAGGAGGAGGATATTCATTTGTCCGGCAGGATGGGCAATGGCATTCACACAGGGTCTCTTTCACCTTCCTGCCCCACAGCCCGGCTCCCCCAGGTACAGGAAGCACCTGGGTGGAGGCCTTCCTCAGCGGGGCCAGAGATGGCGTCCGTGGACTTCAAGACCTATGTGGACCAGGCCTGCCGTGCCGCTGAGGAGTTCGTGAACGTGTACTACACCACCATGGACAAGAGGCGGCGGCTGCTGTCCCGCCTGTACATGGGCACGGCCACCTTGGTGTGGAACGGCAACGCCGTTTCGGGACAAGAGTCCTTGAGTGAGTTTTTTGAGATGCTGCCTTCCAGTGAGTTCCAAATCAACGTGGTAGACTGCCAGCCCGTTCACGATGAAGCCACCCCGAGCCAGACCACGGTCCTCGTGGTGATCTGTGGGACAGTGAAGTTTGAGGGCAACAAACAGCGGGACTTCAACCAGAACTTCATCCTGACAGCCCAGGCCTCGCCCAGCAACACGGTGTGGAAGATTGCCAGTGACTGCTTCCGGTTCCAGGACTGGGCCTGCTAGTGGCGTGGGGAGACACCCCCAGACTGAACCCTGCGCTCCCTCGAGTCCCAGGGGCGCTTTTCTCGGCGTACACTTGTTTGTCATAGCTGCCTTTTCAAAGTAGTAAAATTCTCTATTTTTCTACTTGCCCGGTAGAGACCCGGTCTCTGGAAATTCTGACGAATAAAATGATGATATGAACGTTGCTTCTTTTCCCCTTGCCTGATGTGTTTGGTAGGTTTTGGGGGAGGGGGAGCAAGAGAAGGAGGGTTAAAGGCAACAAGCTCAGCAGAAGGCACTGCAGAGGCTGAGGTCCAGGGCCGAGCACCTGCCCCAGGCACAGGTGTGCACACAGGTGTACGGGAGCCGGGCTCCCAGCCTGCGCACACAGGAATCCGTTGGGACATTTTGAAAAATCACCAGGCTGCGCATCCCGGACCAAATACTTGTGAATATCTGAGGGTGGGGCTGGCGTTGGCATTTTACAAAAACAACCTAGCTGTCCATTAAGACACTTTAGAGCACATTAGAATCCCCTGAAGAGGTGCTGGGCCCTCCCTTAGCACCTGCGCTGGGAGTCACATGGATGAGAACAGGTGAGATACCTGGAGTTAGCTAATAATTGCTTGTAAGTGAAGCAGCTACACTGACTACTCCCTTACAAAGAGGAGGAGGAGAACTGCTTTTAAGAGGAAGAAGTACTGAGGTGGGGCTGGGGGGCATCAGAATTGGATGCTGGTTTTATTGACCCTGAGGACCAACCCTAACTGCATTTCTCCAAAGTAAAGAAAGAGAAGAAAACTAGAAGTTTCCATCATCCTTTGATTAATAGATGAGATCTTGTGGACACATGGCTTCCCTGGGTAAATCTGTGACAAAAGGTTGGGCTAGGGGTGTGGGTTAGGATTAGGAATGGGGGAATTTGATGTGTAGGCTGCACAGATAGCAGGGACCTCTACCCTGGGGCTGTGGCGTCCGCTGGGGATGGCTGGGCAAGGTGGACATTGCTGCTGTGTCGAGAAGGATCTCACTCCCCTCTGATAGAGCAAAGGGCCCTGACCCTGGGGATTGGACGGAGAGCTGGTGGGACAGGAACAGGGCAGGAGGCAGGACAGAGGCTGCTGTACGGGGGGCAGCTTGTACTTAAGGGCAAGCCCTGGTCAGTTTCCCTGGCTGAGATGCAGGCCTGAGCCCGGAGCCCTGCCTGGGGATTGTCTCAGGCGCTGGGTGATTGGGCCCCTGGGAGAGGCTAAGAGGAAGGTGGACATGGTCCTCAGGGTTCATAGAGTTGCTAGGGGAGCAAGAACCCCCCCAGAGCAGGAGGTCCATCCTCCAAGGCCAGATCTCAGCAGTGTTGGGGGCCTCAGAAAACCCACTCAAGTGCCCCAGGAGAGAAAAGATCCCAGGTTCAGTGACAGCCAACTCCTCTTACAGAATGCTCCCTTCCAAAGGCTAATGACTGAGAAACTCAGGGGTGATGGAGGTGGGCACAGGGGGCCAGAGGGGCTCCAGCCCGGCTGAGGGGGTCCAGGCGCAGAGCCTTCTAACACTTGAGGCTTCGGGGGTATTTAGGTTAATGCAGGACTGTCTTATCTACAAGTGAGCACGTGTCATCAGGGTGTCCCCACCGAAGGGCATGAACTGCCCTCTGACCCCATCCCACTGAGAGCTCGGTCAGACATCACTTACTCTGTGGGTGGACCGAGCACCCTGGTTTGCCCAGGACTGGGGCTTCCCAGATGAGGCCGTCAATGCTATGATCAAGAAAGTCCCAGGAAAACCGGAACTAGCTGGTTACCCTACCCTCAGCCCAATTTCTGCCACAGACTAGTAAACTCTAAACAGTATGGTGGCTTCTAGAAATAGGCGAGGAGCGGAGTGGGGTGGGCCCATTAGTGCTGGGAGCAGGAGGGCATCAGGCTGTCCCACTGGGCCTGGTGAGCGGACATGTCCCCCAGCCACTTGAAGTGTGGCTCGTGTGACTGGGGCACTGGGTTTATACTTTATTCTAGTTAATTTCAACTTGAATAGCCATGGTGCTTGGTCCCTACTGTACTGGTGCAGAGATAAAGAGGAATGCTGGTCCGGAGACAGGTGGCTGGGAACCGGAAATGAGTGTGGCCGGGGCCTAGGCGTAGGCCCAGGCGACAGAGGGGACACATGCCCCTTCTTAGCCGGAATAGGCCTCAGAACTGACCAGGTTGACATGAAGCACAGATCCCCGCTGCCATCTCCTAAGGAGAGAATTTTGTCCTGCCCATCAGGAGGCGAGGCCAGAAAGACCTTGTTCCTCGATTTCCCAAGCACATCAGTGTTACTGAACTCAGCTCCAGATGCTCAATGCTTGAAAATCAATACTCGAGAGGGAAGTGTTGGTAGAAATGGAAATTTTTTTTTTTTTTGCAGTACGCGGGCCTCTCACTGTTGTGGCCTCGCCTGTTGCGGAGCACAGGCTCCGGACGCACAGGCTCAGCAGCCATGGCTCACGGGCCCAGCCGCTCCGTGGCATGTGGGATCCTCCCGGACCGGGGCACGAACCCGTGTACCCTGCATCGGCAGGCGGACTCTCAACCACTGCACCACCAGGGAAGCCCCGGAAAATGTTGTTTTGATCAGAAAGATGGCAATCTGGAGAGAAGGCAGACTCGTGTCCTGGAAATCCACCTCTAAAGATGCTGCTCCGCCATGAAAGGTTGTTTTTTTTAAAAAATTCTTCTTTTTAAATTAATTTATTTTTTATTTATTTTTTTGGCTGTGTTGGGTCTTCGTTGCTGTGCGTGGGCTTTCTCTAGTTGCAGCGAGCGGGGGCTACTCTTCGATGCGGTGCACAGGCTTCTCATCACAGTGGCTTCTCTTTTTGTGGAGCACGGGCTCTAGGTGCATGGGCTTCAGTAGTTGTGGCACGTGGGCTCAGTAGTTGTATCACGCCAGCTCTAGAGCGCAGGCTCAGTAGTTGTGGCACATGGGCTTAGTTGCTCTGCGGCATGTGGGATCTTCCTGGACCAGGGATCAAACCCGTGTCCCCTGTATTGGCAGGCGGATTCTTAACCACTGCACCACCAGGGAAGTCCCTGCCATGAAAGTTTTAAAGAGAAAAGGGGACGTAATGTCAGTTAATCATGGAGCCAGGGTATCAGACTCGTAGCCATCTCCCACAGTGTGCAGGCTTGTCAACTCCTCATGATCTTTATTTTTTATTTTAAAAAATTTTTTGGCCGCACCATGCAGCTGGCAGGATCTTAGCTCCTCGACCAGGGATGTAACCCAGGCCCCGGCAGTGAAAGTGCCAAGTCCTAACCACTGGAGCACCAGGGGATTCCCAGCGTGATCTTTCTTTAGATGCTGTCTTGTTCACAGTTTATTTATGCCATTACTGAGGGGAAGTTAGGGAATAGATCTGTACACCTGTTAATTCTTCTTCATTTTTATTTCTTTGATCTACGGAAAGAACCAACAGGTTAGGCAAGGTACTGTGTGATCAGAATTCGATAGGTGTGCTAGGGCAGGAGATGAGTAGAACATGGGGGCGCCTAGTTTAAGGTTAGTGACAATATAGCTTTGCTAAAGTGACAAGACAAAAGGGTGCCCCTTCGGAGAGCTCTTTCCTGCCAAAAGCTGCTTACATCAGCATCTCACCTGCTTCCTCCTTGAAATGAGGCACAAGATGGGCTTGAAACTTCTCCGGGAAAACCACCCTAAAGTAAATATAGATGCAACTTGGATCCAGACATGAAGACACTCCCTGTCTGTCCTCTGCCACCGTCCTGCTTGCGGCCTTGCAATTACTGTTGAGTTGTGGCCTCCCGGTTCGGAGAGGTAGGTGTGACAGGGGATGGGTCAGTCGGCTTATTTACCGTGACTTGTATGAAGTGTGAACATTGCCTTCTAACTAAGGCCAGGTGGGAGGGGAAAGGACAAGGCTTTAACCTGAATCTCCTGCTTTAGCCTGAAGATGAGCTATTTCACGGTCTCTCTAAGGAATGGTGTGCACGTATGTGTGTGTGCACGCCTGCTGCAGCTCTTCTTGCGCTCCTCTCCTGCAGACCCAGCCAAGGCAACTGGGCCCTCCCCTCCCCCCAGGTGTCCCCTCCCTCAAACACTCCCCCAGCCAACCCCAAACACACAAGCCTGTTGTGGTTTTATTCAGAATTTCAGAACCAGGGCCTTCTATAGCAAAGATCGTTAAAAGCTAGCATTCAGGCCTGCACTTCAGCACAGCAGGGGCTCGCAGCCCCTCAGAAGGGGGCTTGAAAAGAAGAGGCAGACCTGTCCGTGATACGAATATGAAACAATCTGAGTTTCTCTGGTAGTCAGAAAACGAAGTTCAAACACTTTGTGGAATATTGACAACAGTTGTCACAGGCAGCGAGAACAACATCCCAAGAACTGCTCAAGGTACTTCGCACCATTTTCAACCTCATTTTACAGATGAGGAAACTGCTTTGTGTTTTTTTTGTTTTGTTTTGTTTTTTTAAAGATTCCATATAGGCTTGCTCTGTTTGCACGGACCTTCTGGAAGGATTGGCAAAAACGTAAGGACAGCTGCCCTTAGGGATTGGGTTCTAGGGTTTTAACGTGGAGACAAGGCATTTGCTGCCGCATGTCCTTGGACTTCATTTTTTATACAGTGCGCCCATCTTGTTTTTTAAATTAAAAGCTCACTTAAGAATCAGGACTCTGTTTTCGCTGCCAGAAGTAAGGGGTATTCAAGTTGTGGGCTCTTCGAGGAGTGGCCTTTTCCCCCACAGAGTGGCCAACCTGTGCCTGACCTGACCAGTGAAGTCTCCAAGTAGATGCTGCTTTGAAACATCCTGAGTTCTCGCAAAAATGGATGTTTTAAAACATTTAAAAATCACCACCTAGGCTTGTGAGAAGTTAGTGTAAAGTCCGGATATTTTGCCCAAATTGAAGGCAGGTGAAGACGTGCCCAAACTCAGACTCTTGATGGAGCCCCAGCTGCCCTAATACGCTTGGCCTGACCCACCGGAACCTGACCTCGCAGTGCACCGCACAGCCGAGACCGCGCAAGAAAACCTCGCCCGACCTGCCGCCGCGACACCGCCCAGAGGGTTGGAGGGAAGGCCGGGCTGACCCACCCAAATCGTGCGACCACCAGCCCGAGGCCTGGACGTAAGAGCCGCCTCCGTGCATCCGCCGGCCACTTAGGCGCGCTTCCGCGCGCACGCAAGGCGGCTGACATCATCATCAGGCGACGGCCCAGGACCAATCGGAAGATTGACTGTGACAATCTGAGATTATGACAGCCAGTGGGCGGTGAGTGCCTCGGAATCTGAGGCCCCAGCCCCGCCCCTCCAAAGCGTCGGGTGGGCGGGGCACAGCTTCTCCGCCCCTCCCTGGGCAGTTTAGAATTTGATGTGGCGAGTTCCTTCCGGTCTGGGTCTATAGATTTGCTTTTAAATCAGATCATTTCCTGGGTAAAATAGCGTACCTTCTTTATTCATTATAATATAGTGAGCATTGCATCAAACAATTCAACATTTTTCCAGCTTTAAGTATAATTGACAAATTGTCCATCTTTAAAGTGTACATGATGATTTGATAAACATATACATTGTGGAATGATTACAAGTTCCATTAAACATTTTTTAAAATGCGCATGGATATATTATAAATTATTCAGTTGTCTCCTTTTGGGCGAGTAGATGGTTTCCAAATTTTCACTAACATAATTACCTGAAAGTTGTTCACTCCACTTCCTCAGGATGGCTACAGGGCGTTACGTGGAGATAAACATCTATTCCAACTGCTCCTGAGACTGCATTTCCCATGCAAACTTCTGCAACATCACAGGTTATGTTTAACTTCGGGTCAATTTGTTGTATTCATTGGTTTATCATTGCTTTTTATAGTATTCTCTTGTCTCTGCCATGTGTACACGTATGTGAGTTGTCTTTGTTCTTTGTTAGTTTTGCATTGGGCTGTTGGTGTTTTTTTCCTTGTTTTCCAAAGCTTCTTTGAATAGCCTGATGTACTTCCTACTTTGGAACCTGATCAGGTAGCATTTCTAAAGGGAACTGAAGATAAAACTTAAAATAATCATATCCAGTTTCTTCACTTGGTCAATCACTAAAGCTATTATGACCCTAAATAAAGAAGTCCTTTCAGCACTGAACGCTAACTAACTTGGGCAGAACACAGAATCCTGGCTGCTCTTTTCCACATATGCTGCTTCTACGTCTACTTGGACTTCTAGCACATTCTAAATACTTCGTGTGCTCTTTTAAACACTTAGGATCCTTGTTAGTGACAAAGTAAGACTGCAGTGGTGTTACGTTTTATATGAAATTGTCCTATAAAAAGCGGCGCATCACCTATTTTGACATTCTGTGTTGAAGCAAAGTTGATTTCAAAGCATTTGTGGCCAGATTAAGTTTATCCAAATGTGATGCTCATGATAAGAGGATATATGTTTTTTTGGTTTTGTTTTTGCGGTACACGGGCCTCTCACCGTTGTGGCTTCTCCCGTTGAGGAGCACAGGCTCTGGACGCGCAGGCTCAGTGGCCATGGCTCACGGGCCCAGCCGCTCCGCGGCATGTGGGATCCTCCCGGACCGGGGCATGAACCCGTGTCCCCTGCATCGGCAGGCGGACTCTCAACCACTGCGCCACCAGGGAAGCCCATAGATCCCTGGGCTTTTGTGAGAAGTCCTCCCATGTCCCCCCAGCATCTTAGAAACCACAACTTCTCGGTGTTCACTTTTGCACTCATGCAAACCAGACATGGAATTTCTAGGATGCTATTTAATCACACCCTCTCTAGTTCCCTTTTGACGTTTACCTGATCTGACAGGAGACAGCTCTATTTTGCTGTAGCTGGGGAGGCATGTGGTCTGCGCAGAGCTGAGCTGTGGAGGTTGTACCCTGGCTCTGTCTTGCTCTCTGTGTGATCTTGGGTAAGTTGGCTAACCTCCCTGTGCCTCAGTCTCCTCATCTGTATAATGGGGGTAATAATACTACCCCCCCCCACACACAGAGTTTTGTGAGAAGTGACTAATACTAGTAACTGGGGGTGGGTAGTAGTGACCCACCTTCTGTAACCATCAAGCACATACTGTTCTTATTATCCTGAGACTTGGGACCAGTTTGGGGGAAGTTGCAGGGAGGAGATCCTTTTGCAGGAGGAAGTCGGGGCCCCAAGTGCGGGAGGGCAGGAGAGTCGTAGGCTGGAGAAAGACTAAATTCAGTGTGTGCACCTGGGGCTGAGCCCAGCCTCCAGGAACTGAGATGGCTTCTGGAAATCCTCCTGAGATGGGGATCCACTTCTGGGTGCACCTGGAGGTAGGAAGAGCCCATAGGTGTGTGAGGAGGGCAGGGCTGTTCTGGAACCAGCAGAGTCCTGCCATGTTTTTTAGCTGCAGCAGAAAGTAGAGATTGTATGCGTTTGTACAAATCAGAAGCTAGAAAGTAGGGCGGGAAAGATGGTAGAACTGCTTTGTCCTGTTTGGGCTCCACTGTGAATAGCGGCCGACCCCACTTCCCCAAGGTCTGGCTTGTGCACTGACTACACCCAGGGAGGTCAGGTGGGCACAGTGCCAGGTATCACCATAGGTGGCAGGGAGGGCGGGTGGCATGTGCCCTGCATCGAGGAGGAGCCAGGCCCAGGCAAGCTGAGCACCATCTTCTGCCACGCGGCCTCCAGGCTTCCTGGCCCCGGGCTCCTTCTACCAGTGACGCTGGGTCCATCAGGGCAAGCCCTCCCACTCTGTGGAAGCGCTTATAGCCCTAAACACAGACGCTGAAGGATGGTAAGTACAGTTATTTTCAAATGCTCCCTTTCCTTCCCCCCTGACAGCATTGAAAAGAGGCTGCTGTCCGAGACCTTCTTGCCTGGACCCTCTCACCCCGGCCCTGCTCCCCGTGTCCACACTGCATTCCAGCAGCTTCAGGCAGATGCTTTACAGGCTATGACTGAGACAGTAAGAGAGGGGTTGTTCTAGATCAGGGGTCCCTAACCCCTGAGCCGTGGACCACTACCGGTCCACGGCCTGTTAGGAACCTGGCCGCACAGCAAGAGGTGAGCGGTGGGCAAAGCTTCATATGCAGCTCCCCATCGCTCACGTTACTGCCTGAACCGTCACCCCAACCACCACCAAAAATACCTGTCTTCCACGAAACCGGTCCCTGGTGCCAAAAGGGTTGGGGACTGCTGTTCCAGATGACTGCGCAGAGGATCTGTCTCATTTCTGGACGTTGTCTACACTGCATAACCTGAACCAGAAGACACCGGATGAGAGATCGGCCCAGGGTCCGCTGGGCGTTTGGGAGAAATGAGGACAAACGGAGGCTCGGAGTAGCGACGTGAAGCCTCTGGGACGCGAGGGCCCGTACCCTGGGGTCGCCGCAAACGGCCGACGGCTTGCACACACCCGGGAGCGGCGGCCGGAGCCCGAGGCTCGGAGGCTCTCGGAGCACAGACGGCCTCCGGTTCAGTTCCTGACTGCCTGCCCGCCTGCCGCGTGCCCAGAACGAACACAGCCGCCGACTCTGCAAGGCGCCGCTGGGTATCCAACAACCGCTTCTTGCACCACGTGGAGGCGCCGAGCTCTCTCCCCGAGCCGCGCCCTCTCCTGCAACCTCCTCCCGCAACCTCCTCCCGCCGCCCCGCCCCTCCACCTCCCTGCCCTCTCTCTCCGCCCCGCTCCTCCAGGGGCTCCACCCAATCCGGCGACCCGCCCACCTGCTGTACAGCCCATGGGCTGGAGCCGGGGCGGGACCCACGTGAGACGGTGTGCGTGCCCCGCAGGTCACGTGATTTTCGGGGTGGGCCGGCCCTGCCCCCTCCGCGTAGCGAGAAGCGCAGAGCCGCCGGCACAGTGCTCTGCGCAGGCGCAGACCGTGGTTCGCGGTGGGTGACGCAATCTTGCGCAGCCGGCCAGGCGTACGGCGGCAGCGTGTGTCGGATCACGTAACTTCCCCGAATGGCCTCCGCAGTGGGACGTGCATGCGCAGGTCCTCCCCTACACGCGAGGGACGGGGCCAGGGCCACCGCGGCCAATCGGCGTCGCCTTCGCCGGCGCCGCGCCCCGCCTCCCCATCCGTCGGGCAGGCTGTCCGTTCCGGGGCCTAGTCCTCGGAAGCTCGGCGGCGGCGGCCGGGCGGTGTGTGCGCGGCCCGCGAGGAAGAGGGCGCTAGGCCTGGGTTCCGAGTCGGGCTCAGGGGCCACGCGCGGGCCGGGAGGCCGCCGGGGAGTCGGGGCTGGCCTAGCTGTCGGCGGGCGAGGGCAGAAGCAGCCACCTGCGGCCATTGCCCCGCCGACCGGCGGGCGCTGAGGATCTGGACCGGGCAGGTGAGGCCGGCCTCAGGGACCCGGCCGAGCCTGGAGGCGGGCGGCAGATGCGGGAGCTAAAGGCGGGTGCGCCGGGGGGAGCGTCCGCGCCGGGTCCGGGAGGACGGATTCCCGGGCGGTCCGGGCTTGGCGGCGGGAAGGTGGTGCGCGGGGAGGCCCGAGTCCGGCCCGGCCGCCCTGTGACCTTGTCAGGGCCTCCCCCGTGACGCCTGCTCGAGGGTCGCCGGGACGGCCGGCGCGGCTGCAGCCCTCATGACGGCCTGTCAGCCTCCAGCACGGGAGCCACTGCGGCTCGGAGGTGTTGAGGGCCCTGCTCGGCGTAGCGCAGCTGTGCCCCCGGCGCAGTGCCCCGCATCGCTTCGCTGCAGTGACGGTGACTCCAGTAGGAGGGACTTAACGAGGTTGGAGAATGACTGTGAATTGTGGGCTACTTTCCATGAAATTTTCTTCATATAAAGTAGTTTAGTTGGTTGTTTTTAAAGGTAGACAAGGTTTGCTCTCATCCGTGGCCGCCATGTATTATATTTTGTTTAATTTGGTTTCCTGATCAAAGTAGTAGACGTTATTTATTGTTGCTATAAATTCTGTTAGTTTGGGGGTCTGGGTCTGTATGTAAATCACAAAATGATCTAGAGAAGCCAATTACTGCTTTAATGTATTTCATTAATCATCACTTTATCTTTAGGGCAGTCTTAGTCTGTTTTCATGCAAATATCTCATGAAGGTGCATCAGGGCTTCAGAAAAATGCTAAGAAGTGACGCGTGACTTGAATCTGTACATGAGAAAAGTTAGGTTTAGGTCGTTAATCAGCTTATATCCTTTAAAGAACTGATATAATCCTCATAATTTTTAATCCTTCTACTTCAGAGGTTGCTCATGCATGAATAATTCTTGGTTTTCAGAGCTGTTCCTGGGAAGAAGAAACATGGAGAGTGGTGCAGTTCTGCTGGAATCCAAGTCCTCCCCGCTTAACCTTCTGCATGAAATGCACCAGCTCCGGCTGCTGGGTCACCTGTGCGACGTGACTGTCAGCGTGGAGTACCAGGGCGTCCGGGAGGAATTCATGGCCCACAAGGCGGTGCTGGCAGCCACCAGCAAGTTTTTTAAGGAAGTGTTTCTTAACGAGAAGACTGCGGACGGCTCGAGGACTAACGTCTACTTAGACGAAGTGCAGGTGGCTGACTTCGCTTCTTTTCTTGAGTTTGTCTACACTGCAAAGGTCCAGGTGGAGGAAGATCGGGTGCAGCGAATGCTGGAAATGGCAGAAAAGCTGAAATGTTTGGACTTATCTGAAACTTGTTTCCAGTTGAAGAAACAGATGTTAGAGTCGGTACTTTTGGAGTTGCAGAATTTCTCGGAGTCTCAGGAGGCAGAAGGGAGCAGCGGCTCCCAGGTCTCTGCTGCTGTCTCCCCTGATGCTCGGGCAGGTGTGGCTGCGGACAGCCCTCTGGCCAACGGCGTCGCGGGTTCCTTGGATCCCCCAGCAGCAAGAATCGGCAACAGCCTGTTGCCAGATCTGCCCTCGAGAAAGTCCAGGGAGAAGCCAGACAAGAGAAAAGAGATCGCTAAGTCCCCCTACCCCAAGCTCAGAAGGGCTAGCGGGAGGCTGGCTGGGAGGAAGGTGTTCGTGGAAATCCCTAAAAAGAAGTACACTCGACGACTCCGAGAGCAGCAGAAGAGTGCCGAGCAGGACGCCGGGGACCGCGGGGGCCCCCGTGAGCCCAGCCCAGACGCCGGGGGAACGGTGAAGGAGCTGGTCACAGTCACGAAAGACGAGGAGGACGGTGGGGCTGGGGCCGAGGCGGAAGCAGTGCTGCCGAAGGCGGGGCAGGGGCAGGAGGAGGAGGACGAGGACGAGGATGAGGACGAGGAGGGGGAGGAGGGCGCGGGGAGGCGGAGGAGCAGCTTCCGGTGCACGCGCTGCGAGAAGGCCTTTCTGTACGAGAAGAGCTTCCTGAAGCATGTGCGGCACCACCACGGCGTGGCCACCGAGGTGGTCCACCGCTGCGACACCTGCGGCCAGACCTTTGCCAACCGCTGCAACCTGAAGGGCCACCAGCGCCACGTGCACAGCAGCGAGCGCCACTTCCCGTGCGAGTTGTGCGGCAAGAAGTTCAAGAGGAAGAAGGACGTGAAGCGGCACGTGGTACAGGTGCACGAGGGCGGCGGCGAGCGGCACCAGTGCCAGCAGTGCGGCAAGGGCCTGAGCTCCAAAACGGCGCTGCGGCTGCACGAGCGCACGCACACGGGCCACAAGCCCTACGGCTGCACCGAGTGCCCGGCCACCTTCTCGCAGCCCTCAGCCCTCAAGACCCACCTGAGGTAGGCACGGGCCGCCTCGAACCCTAGAACGCACATGGAGACGTGGGGGGCGTGCAGGAGGCAGCCGGTGTGGCTGCCTCGCGGGATGGGTCACTTTTCAGTTCGCTCCCTCTCAAAGTCGGGGGCTGTGTTGAGCCTCTGGGTTCTCTCTCGAGGCAGAGATGCGGGCATGGCGCTCCCTGGGCGCGGGCCCGGCTGATGGGGACCCGCGCCTCCTGCTCAGGCGCAGGGGCCTCTCCCGCTCCTGGTGCTGAGGCCTCCTGCCACCCTTGCCGAGTGGGGCCAACGACCCCGTCTCCCTTCCTGACCCTTCATTTGGGACTCAGTCCTGTGACCCGCTGGGTGGCGAGTCCCACTGAAGACCTCAGCAGGGCGACACTTCTTTGGGCTTGGAGAGTGCCTGTCGCCAATCTAAGCTCCAGGATTAGGACGGACAGGGACTCCAGTTACTGATTTTTGAAGTGTAGGTGGGTGACATTCAGTTTTTAAATAAATTCCCTTGCAGTGCTCAGTACTTATGCTTGAAATCCAGACAAAGCAGTTTTCTACTCTCCCCTAGATCTGCCATCATCCTGGGCCAGTCCAGGGGTGGGAGCTGGGTGTTTCTTGTCCTTTTATTGTCATTTATAGCCCGGCTCAGGAAAGGCTCAGTAAACATAGTGACAGCCACTCCATCCTCGCCCTGAAGTGAGTGCTTACGCATGCACCCCAGGGACCGGCTGGCTTCGTGTGTTGATAACAGTTCTTTCTAGACTGTTACGTCAAACTAGGAAAGGATGGTAAACATTTTGATCACGTGGTACTTTTGTCAGCCATGGTTCCTAAGGTGTCTGTGGGTGACTCTTCTCAACGAGGGAGCTTTATAAATACCACACGGTGCCGTTTGGTGTTGCAAACAGCCTGCAGAGGCACAGCCTGTGCCTGCACCTGGGGGCAGCACGCGGGGGGACTCGGCGTCTGGTGGGGATGTGGTGGTCTTGACTCGGGCAGAGACTGATTTGGGGGTGAGAGTCCTGGGCCTCGCCGCCTTTCAGTCCTTCGCATTCGGGCTCCTGGAGCAAAGCGTCTCCCCAGGTGAGGGAGGAGATGGTAATGCAGAGTGAGCTTTGACACATCCTGAGTTACCCTCTGAATGTTGTGCTTTCAGAATTCACACAGGGGAAAAACCTTTTGTCTGTGATGAATGTGGTGCAAGATTCACTCAGAACCACATGCTGATTTATCATAAAAGGTGTCACACAGGTAAATACTCCATCGTGATTGACTGTCTTTCCTGGCTGTAGGAGGAAAACTGCAGTTTTCTCCATTTAGAAGTTGGCATCTGCCAAGTGGTTTAGGTTAAAGCCCTGACACGCTCTTCCGTCTCGTAAGTGAGCATAAGTAAATGAGTAAAATCCGCCCGCTGCCTCCAGGGCTGTGTGCTTGTGGCCATGACCTGAAAGAAATTGCTCAGAGTATGGGGAAAGCTGTATGCTGTTATCCCGCTTCTTGCCATCTCTAGGAACAGAGCATTAGAAGAAACCTGACTGTCCAACCCCAGGGAAGTGGTTCAGTAAATGGGTAAATCCACCCTGTCCCGTCCCAGGCCCTTCTGACTAAGGTCTCTGAATATTACGAAAAACATCTGTGTTTGGCTGTTGACTTGAAAAATGCACAATTGAGCACACAGTGAATCCCAGCTTTATTGAAAACCTGCAGAAATATGAAGTAGTTACATGATGTGTTAAGGTGGGGGAATTATGAGGTTTTCAGAATTTCTGTGGTACGATTTCATCAGGTGAGGGAGAACATTTAAGCTCTTTATTCTGATTTTGTGCAGTGCCCCTGGGGTTCAGAGCCCTGGGGCGTGTGGAGTCTAGCTGTCGGGTACTGGGCTTATCACGCTAACCCAGTTCTGCTCCCATTTAAAAATTTTTACTTCTTTGTCCTATGAGCCTCAAGTTCAAATGGTGAGATAGATGAGCCGCTTAATGACGTGAATTAATAGACTAAAAAGAGCAGAATTGGTGTCTGATGGAAGACTGGGGTCGGGGGAGGTCAGGCCACACCGAAGGATTAAGTTAGAATCGGTCATTTGATGAACATGCTAATATATTTGGATTTTATTAAAGCCAGTAGTTTTGTTTTGATGTTTGAGAAATTGGGGCACGCCTGACAGAGGAGTCTGGTTTGTGGGCCCTCAGAGCCCCAACTGCACAGCGTGAAGGGTGGACGCCCTCCTTGCCCTGACCCCACCCCGGGCGGCTGGGAGCTGCTCCGGGACAGCCCCGCGTGTCCACCGCACACTCCTCTCCCTTCAAGAGGGGCTTCTGTTCTGATAGAGACCCACAGAAGCCCTGTGAAAAAGTCCAGCTGTTCCACCAGACCAGTTGGCGAACTGTTTTTCTTGTTTGGGATGACTGAATTTCCAAAACGTGAGCTGGCTGAATGCGCTCTTTAATTCTCATCTACTGGGATCTTTCCTGGGATTTCCAGGGACATTTTACACCAGCTTTCAGCAGGTAGCAAGCACTGGACACAAAGAGATATTTTATGACAGTTTTAACTAGAAAAGAACGCGCTGCCTGCCAGGGCACTTGGGAGGGTGGACCCCATACTCCGCGTGTTCTAGCGCCCATGTCTCTTCTAACTTCGTGTCTCATGTCTTCATGTAGGTGAGAGGCCTTTCATGTGTGAAACGTGTGGCAAGAGTTTCGCTTCCAAGGAGTATTTAAAACATCACAACAGGATCCACACTGGGTCCAAACCCTTTAAATGTGAAGTTTGTTTCAGGACTTTTGCTCAGCGGAATTCGCTTTACCAGCATATCAAAGTTCACACAGGTATGGCCGGAATGTTGCCAGAGAAGGGAGGTCAGTGTGGCAAGAAAATATCCCGAAGATTTTAGATTTTCTGGAAAATTATTTGGAATTTGGCTTTAAGTCGTGCGTCCTAATAGCATTTACACATTTTTGAGTGTCTAGTTTCTGGCTCTGACAAACTGGAAAGGTGTGAATGTGTGAACATGGATGTGGACGTGTGAACCTTTGAACACCTTGAGATTAGAATTAGGGCTGATGATCTGCACGTGCTAGTGAACACTCACACCCGCGCAGGGTCACTTACGACTGGAAAGCTGTGGGTGAGGCCACGGACCCCTGGGGCTCCTGCACGGTCGGCTGCTCGTGCCCGTGTTGCCCTCCCCATGGTAGCTCGGGACGCCAGGCGGCCCAGAGCAGCCGGTAGCTCTCATGTCCTCCGTCCCTTCCCTCCCAGGGGAGCGGCCCTACTGTTGTGACCAGTGTGGCAAGCAGTTCACGCAGCTCAACGCGCTCCAGCGCCACCATCGGATCCACACGGGGGAGAAGCCATTCATGTGCAATGCGTGCGGGCGGACATTCACCGACAAGTCCACGCTCCGGCGGCACACCTCGGTGAGCGGCCAGGCTGGCCCCCACGGACGGCCGCCGGACAGCAGAGCCACCCGCCCCCCTTCCCTGAGGCCCTCAGTCTGTAAGGGGGTCCCAGGGGAAGGCGGGGCTCTCCCTCCCCTGCAGCGAGGGCGGCCAAGGCGGGGGTGAAGCAGGGCCCGGGGCATCCTGAGTTCTTTCTGGCAGGGACCACGGTGGCAGACACGTGTCTGACGGTTGGAGAAGGCTGTTGTACTTGGTAACAAGTGGCTGTGAATTGGGGGCTCTGCAGATCCTGGTTAGGGACACAGTGGGTGACCTCTCTGTTCTGCGTTTGGTCCACAGATCCATGATAAGACAACTCCATGGAAGTCTTTCCTCGTCATCGTGGACAGCTCTCCCAAGGATGGCGATGGGCACAAGACTGAGCAGCCCGATGAAGAGTACACGCCATCCAAACTCTCTGATAAATTGCTGTCTTTCGCAGAAAATGGCCATTTTCACAACCTGGCCACTGTGCAGGGCAGCATGCCTGCCGTGCACGATGACAGTCCTGCGGACCCGGCCTGTAAGTCGGACGGCCCTGTGGGGTCCCAGGACACGCTGCTGGCCACCACCATCAACGAGCTTAGTGAGCTGACGCCGCAAACGGACGCGGGCCCACACAGCTCCACTCTGTGACTCACACGGACTAGAGCATGGGGTCACCTGCCCCGCGGTCCCAGCCTTGCACCTGCACGCATAAGGGCTGGACGCGAGCGTTCATCAGGGGTCAAGAAGAACTGTGGGCAAAGAAGTGGGCAAGGATGGCTTCCGCAGTTTCTTGAATTTCTGCTAACTTGCACGTCTCTATCAATCAAACCGTTTCTCATGGTTTCCCTTAGAAATCCTGATCTGCATGGTCTCAGCCACACTTTATCAGCAAACAAGGCAGTTAACATAACCTCACCTAATTCTGGTGGAATTATCCTAATGCTTGATGACCTTGACATTCCTGAGGCTGGGGTTACTGCTCAGCTTCATGGAAGTTTATTTCTGATACTTTAAAGCTATTTTTTTACCAACCTGAAGTAAAACTGGGACCACATATTTATTTTCAGCTGTTTCTTTCCTGTTGAAGCCAGTCAGGTGCTCTGGGACACTGGAATGGGGCTAAAGAGACAGATGACTGCACTTGTCCCCCTCTGCCCCCCTGTTTGTAGGCACTAAACACTTGTAAAGTAGCTGCTCACAGCACACATGCAACTAGGAAGTCTGTCATAAAATGACCTGAGATGTGGCTACAGGTTTCATTTCTAAAAATCCAATTTTAAAAAGCTGTCCTACCAAAGACTAGCAGAAAACAGCATAGTAGTTTTTGTAAAGAGGTGTGAAAAATTAAGCCAGGGGCTTGAGAACACTTGAAACATAGTGTAGTTATTTTATCCACGAGTAGCACTGAGGTGGTGGTAGCCAATCTAAGAACACAGAATACTAGTAGTTTTGCTAGGTTCTTTTGACAATTTCTGTGATTTTCAGAAACCCAGCATTTCTCATTAACATGTCAAGACGCTGACACAGGCAAGTCACTGGCGCACATGTTCCCCCGGGAGCATGAGTGAATTTGGCAAAAGGGACCAAAAGCCTCCGTACACTCCTCTTTGATTAGCCTTAAGAGTGGACCATGGAACCGCCAACCTTGTTTTAAATGCACGTCTGTCTCATGCTGGCCTTTGGTAATTCTGCTGGCCTTACCCAGCCTGGTTCTTGATCCAGTGGTGAGGGCGGGTCACTGTGCGCACAGTGCTTTGACTCACGTGACCCAGGTAAAAAGAGAAGGGGAATTGTCACTAGTTGCTCTTTTTCTTACATTTAATTTATTACACTTGCTGTTTCCTCGTTTTCTAAGAGGAAGGGTACTTTATGCTAGTCCGGGAAGAAGACACAGCTGCACGAGATGCCAGAAAAAGACCGAGGACACTTTCTTCCCCATGAGACGGTGACGTCAACACCGAAGGTGCCGAAGGTGTGAAGGCGTCTGAGGTGCTGACACGGGCTGCAGGTGGCAGTACTGATTCCACCTCCAGCTGTGACAGCGTGACCCACTTGTGTTCACAGAACAAAACAGTGACTCTCACACACGATTTACTCGAAAGGAGAATGAACCTGCCCGGCTAGTGAACTGTTTCTTGGGGTAAAGTCATCTTAATGAGAAGAAATTTAAATAATAGATTATTTTGTTACCTATTGGAATAATTTTTGTCTTGAATTTGTTTCTTTAGAAATTCTACAGAAAACTTTAATGTGTTAATAAATGTTTTGTAAAAATAGTTTCGCAAGTCTAAGTTTATTTCCATTATTAGAATTTAGGTTCTACAGAAATAAGATTCCTGATTCATACAGGTAGCTTAATTCCCTGGTCCTTGGAGTCTCTCCACCTCCGTGCACTGCACGTGTGTTCCTGACACGGGACGGGACAGGCCTGGCCCCGCACGCGCTCGGCCTCGGTAGCTGGTGCCAGGCGGCGGGGAGGGGCCCAGCCTCACTGCAGCCACGGTGACTCTGTGCCTCAGAGGCTCCTCCATCTACGGTCACTTCCCTGCTTCCCGGGAGGGGACAAGAGGGCTGCCGCCCCAAACCCTGCCGAAGATGCATCTCACCTCGGGGATTTGTGGGGCGTCTCCGTTTCTCCCCATCCAGGTGCTCTGTTGCCACGTGACTGTCAGCCCCAGACGATCAGGTCAGGCCATACCAAGGCGGCGATTTCACGCCTTCCAACCATCGTGTGGGAGACGCTCTCAGCCCAGACTCCAAAGCTCCCCTGCCTCTGCTTTTAACCAAAATTTGTTGTACAGTTTGAAAACAAAATTGGCCAAGTGGTGGGGTAAAGCCTTTATTAAAGGTGATCTTCACAGAAATGTGGTTTTGCCAAAGGTGAGCATCTAAACTGACCAATTTGAGTGTAAGTTATCATTTAATTCTAACCTGTTGTATATCTTGCCAGAGCAGGGACATTTTTTGAGACCAAGCAAGTGCCTGTCCCCTTAACTGAACTTGATGGTGTTCCTGTCACTCTAAGTAACATTTCAGGCGAAAGTCCATTTGTCCACAGGCACCAAGACGGGCAGATGGATGCGGGCACAGGGCCGCCTGGCACATCCGTCACCCCCCAGCTGAGCCCCGGGAACTGCCCACTTCCCTCCACCAGTTTGCACGGGCCTCTGGGACCCTCACCGAGGCTGGCAAAACCCACCACGGGAGCTTCTGTTAGGAAACAGAGGAGACATTTGAATGAGAAAGTAACCCTGAATATCAACAACCTGGCAGAATTCCTAGATGGGACGGCCTGTTCGACCATTCATTTTGAATTTGCCTCAAATGATCTTTGAGGGACCTGAACAAGGCCCGCTGACAGCACCAAGTCAGCGTAGCTCCACCAAGGGAGGTGGGGCTTCGGGCCCCCGGCCTCCCGCTCTGAGGTCTCCTAGGGGCCACTCCTCCTTAAAGCCTGCCAGTGAGATCCCTGACCAGGCAGCAGGAGGGAAGGGAACGGGGAGCCTGCAGAGCCCGGACGGCTGCTGCCCACTGCCCTGAACCCCGGGGGACACCTTCCAGGACAGGAAGCCACTCCCGACCTGTGCAAACCAACCAGGAAACTCACCATACCGTTCACAACTTCGACTTTATTTACTGTACAGGTTCACATGAAACACACAGGCTCTTTGCAAAGGTGGATTTATCATCACAGGATGAGTTCTCATAATACAACCTACCCGACAGCGCGGGGGAGGAGAGGCCGCGCCAGGCTGGGGCCCCGGGAGGCAGGCTGCGTGCCACAGGCCCTGAGAAAGCCACGGGGGTTGCCTCTGGGCATCTTAAATGCACAGTATCAGAGGAAACAATAAAGGTTTACAGGGACATCATCACACATGGTCACGACTGCAAGAATACTGTTTTCAAATCATTAAATAAAAAAGGAATTCACATAAGCTATAAAAACGTTGCCACAAAAAGCAAAGCTTTCCTGTAAGAAATTTTAACTCATTCTGACAATGAACTAAACACGATCTGCTAAAACACAAGGACTGTAACATAAATAGTCATTATACTTTGTTCATAAATAACGATCTGTAAGTCCTGGAAACCTGACCCGGGCTCTGAGTCACAGCACTGCCCACTTTGACGGAACACTTCAAGGGAGAAAGTCTGGATACTGTTAATGGGACTTTTTTCTGCTCATTTTCCTGTTACATTCTGGCAGGTCTGCTCTAGCCATTACAATTATATTTTACTCTTTTTCACGTGAAATATTAAAAACAAAAACATCTTAACCCAGGCACTGATCCCAGTGTTCATTTCAACACAAGCAACTCTAACTGATGTGACAAAATGCTGCCAATACTATTTCTCAAAACCACAGGTCTTCTGTCAGGGGTGCAGGATGAAAAGCTAATAAATTGCCTTAAAAGACATCATTTGCTTTTTACTTTACATGGTCAGACCAGGTTCCTTTAACAAGTGGGAACAAAGCTTCCAGACTAACGACAGAGCGCACACGCTGGCGGCGAGGGTTACAGCCGCTCAGGTGGCACAGATCTGCAGCCGGAGGACACAGGCCCCACACTCTTCTCACCCAAGTGCTTCTGGCCGGTTGGCACTGGATTAGGTAGAGCAACAAAACCCCACTTTTCTCTCCAAGCATTTTTCATAGTTCCAACAGGAAGTGGAGAAGTACCAAGCAGCTCCATCCCAAATGTACCGTAGCTGACAGCCAGCTTTCTTTTAAGAATCCCAGACCTCTGAAGGAAGGAAGGAATCCTCATCGGATGCCAGGGCCCACGGTCCGAGCGCCTGCGTCTCCTGGTCTGTTCCTGCTGCCCTCAGCCAACACTGTGACATGACTGCCCTGCCTCTCCACCAGCCAGCCCAGCCTGCACAAGTGACCCCGCAACTACGGCCACCGAATCCTCACGGCTGCCCACAGGGCTTGCTCCATGACCGGGTCCCAGCTGGCCCTTCTTAGCCTCCTTTCCTGCCACTTTCTGCTTCATCCCAGACGGACCTGTTCCCCATCCCCAAGCCTTCCTCCCCGCTCAGCCCTCAGCCTGGGCACACCCTCTATTTCTGCCCAACAGCAGCTACCAATCCCAGTCGAGGACCGTCCAAAAATGCAAACACCATTCAAATACCAGCTAACGTTGACAGGGCACAGGAAATTCCACTTATCTGTCAACACTGTCATTACCTGGCAATTAACACACATCAAACATAAATCATTTATGCCTAAAAATATGGACACAGGAGATTCAGGAAACAAGACCACGTCTAAAGTACGATGTCAGCACATAACATAATGCACAGGGATCAAGTTCACAGGTCAACAGAGCACATATATAAGCCAAAATAATAGGACAGAATTCAAACACACAAGCTAGAACAACTCCATCAGCTAAGCGCAGGTCCCCTCAGAAGCTAGTTGGGGATCTTTTCCTGACTCAGCACAGCAAACCTCTGTACCGTACTCAACCTACCAAGCCCATCACATCCAATTAATGGATAAAATGAACATGACACACAATTAAAAATTAAAATTAATGACACACAAGCTCCGACTGAGGTAACCTCCCAGCCCTGGTGAGTACGTATGTGAGGGGGCACACGAGGTGCCCTCTCAGCGTGGGAAAGTGTGTGAACACAGAAGTAAAGGGATGTGCCCGTTCAAACACCTTCCTGTGAAGATGAAGCAAGGGTCCCGCCCCAACTAAAAGTGGACGCCATCTGCAGGAAAGGAAAACGCCCAAGTCTTCTAGATCTTATATGTGTGTGCACTTGTATGTAAGATCAGGCCCACCTCCACACGCGTCCACACACATAACCAGGCAGTGCCAGGACGCTCCCTCTTTTCCCACTGTAAGCGGCTGGCAGGCCCGGCTGATCTGAATTCTCACACGCACATTACCTACGGAACGATATAGAAAGCAAAGAAACTGGTCACTAGCACCATCAAAAGAATCACGAGACAACAAAAAGTATAAACAATTTCTCACGAGGAAAGTCATAAACGCGCTCCTAACAACGATCCTACACTAAACACACACGTTTAGAGAATCCATCCAGGTGCAAGTTCACGGAGAACATGCAAAGCGTCTATTAGAACTGGGCTGGGTACTCAAGTCCAGGAAAAAGGACATAAAAATATGTGGCAAAATTAAACAGGAGCTCTGCATGTATCAAAATAACAGGAGTAAGATTCGGAAGCAGTTCTCAGAAAACTCTGGGGACTGACAAGCGGGAAACAGCCTGTCACACTCGCAATACACACAGGAGCCGCCCACCCATCCACTGCACGGTGACACACATGGCGGCTTAAACACACACACACCATCAGGCTCATGTGCAACAAAATGAAGCCATTGAATGGGCATCCCGTAAGGATCACTGGCCCTAACACGAAACTACAGAGGACTCGGCGGCATGCCACAGAGACACAGCGCTTCACTTGAGGTCTCCATCTCCTTCCCCGTCCCCCTGGATGGACTTCTTGATGCGCAGCAGCATGGTGGTGAGCCACTGGTCCAGGCGGGATATCGAGTCAAATTCCTTCACCTGGTTTAAGGGAAGAGGAACAGGAATCATTCCATGGAAATACAATCAAACACAGAACTACACTGCCCCACACTGCTTAAACATTAACTTTCTTCATTTAAAATCATTCGTTCAAGCTTGCAACTTTCTTTATTAAAAACTTTTTTTATATTGCTCTTATGCTAACATGCAATGGCAAAACTCCATAACCGCCTACTGGACGAAGAGTACATTTAGCGTGACAAAGGACATGAGACCCTGCATAAGAACAAGGGGACATGGAAAAGTAATGTAGCTCCAGTATCCACTGAACACAAACAAACGTATTTGCAGCAAGGGAACACGTGGAAGCAGAATTCCTTTAACTCATTTCCACAAGTTATCGAAGAATGGACTTTCATAGGATGAAGAGGGTTTGGCAGCAAAAGTTAAAGGGGAAACCTCGCCTTCCCACTATTGCTTCAAAGCCAGGATGAATGACTTAATGAAGGACACTAAGAAATTCACTTCATTATGAACGTAAGATGGAAAAAGATGGGAAAACAGGAAATTGATGAATGTAAAAATAATTTTCCCATTTACTTTAGGCCAAGAATGTAACAAACTCTCATTGCTTTGTTTTTGTTTTAAATTTAAGTGATTAGATTTCCCTGATTTCACTTGACACTTATTTATGGAGATTATTTTCCCTAGAAAACATCCAAACAAGTCATAACATTATGTGATATATATTTGCCTCACAGCTAAATTCAGCACAGCTCATAGAACTGTCTGATTGTGAAGGCTGGTGGGATCTAAAAACATGCCTTTTGGAAAACACAACGTAGGTATAGTGCAATAATGTCCAAATAAATGTTCAGCATTTATATGATGAAAAGGAGTTGTTTCTGTAACGTTAACTTTCAGAGAACATGCTAAATCCCAAAAGCGAACATACTGCTTCCGTGTAAGCTTCACTGTTCTGCTCTTCATGAGCTTCTAGAAGTTTCTGGGAACATAAATACAGAAAAATTAGTTTGGTAGGCTAAAAAGTTCCATCTATGAATGGATACTTTAAATACAAAATAGCCTTCATATCACACTAACTGATGTTGCCAAATGACTTACAAAACTGAGGAAAATTCCAAATACAAGTCAAGAGTTACCCCGAGTCAGGGATCCAGCCTTGTGCTAACGTGCCTGACCCGCCAGGTTAAGAGCAGTGCGCGCCTGACCCTAACGGCACCTGAGGCCTAGTGTGCGAGAGCAGGAAGGCACCGGGCTGCTCAGTGAGCGGATTCACAGGAGGAAAACGTCACTGTATCCCAGCCCCACCTACTTACTTTCAATAACTTGCATTCTCTCGAATCAGTGAACGCCGGAAACATTTCTTCGTATTTCTCCAGAGCAAGCTGGGAAAGAAAACCACTCGTTAACATCTGAGTCACTGAACCAGGAAACGAAGCTTTGACATTCTACTAACTTCAGTACGATTTATTTACATCCTACTTAATTATCAGACTCAACATCAAAATCAACCTGTGTTGATCAAACCTGTTGATTGTGAATTTCAATTTCAGTTAAGAATAAACTTCTAAACCAGTTTTTCCGAATGAGGTTGCTGTGGGGAAGACCACGTGAGCCAGGTCCAATGTTCGGACCTCCCAGAGCAGGCGTCTATTTTCACGCGCTGGAGGAGGCTCTGCCCGGAGCCCGGGGCCCTAACCCCGACCCCGAGGACGCCAAGGCGGCCCTGTCCCTGCCTCCACCTCCAGCTCTCCCTTGGCTTTTCTCCCAACCCTCACCCCAACTCCATTTCTGAGTTTAAAAATTCTGCTTTTACTGTCTCCCCTCAGCCCCTAATTTCTTTAAACCAAAACTACTGAAGGAAGTGTGGCCCCCAGGGGGCATTCACTTAAGAGAAGAGCCTCAGCAGCTGTCACTCCAGCTGCGGTAGTACAGCCAGGACAGGGTCAGAGCGTCACCCTCCATGTTGCTTTTCATGTACGCAACACAGTCTTCCTCCGAGCTGGTATCACAGACAACGGCTGAGCACCTGTGCTTAGGGGTGAAGCGCATCAGAACCCACACCGCAGGGCCCCTCACCTTGGCATTCAGCTCATCCACTATGAAGTGACAGAGGGCAGCTTTAAAGAAGTAATCCTTTGCACTGTACTTCAACAAAGGGTTATCCATGGTGTTGGCCCCAATCTAGGCAGAGAAAGTGGAGTCAGAGTGAAAAGGTTTGCCCTCCTACACTAGGCATGCTGACCCTCATCTACTCTTTAGCAAGTACGCTGCATCTTACGTTAGTTAAGCTATGAAATCCATTCTTTTAACCCAAAGCCATGTACCAGAAATGTTACTAGACAAAAAAACAATATTTAAGACATAAAGTGCTGACCTGTTAAAAACGACTCAGCAGAACTCCACATCCAGGAGGATGGAACAGACATGCTGTCCTCTGTCCCTCCTGCTAAGTACAACTAAAAGCCCTGGATCTTTTATATGAAACTAACATAGGGAGACTGAAAGGTGGAGAGAAGAGCAGACAAGCCAGGGACACAGGGCAAACACGGCAGGGAGTTCCCTGGTTTTTCTTTTTCTTGCATAAATCCCTGACTTGGAACAGAAAAAGCCAGCAACCCATAAATGCCGGTGGGTGCAGCGAAAGAAAGAGAGAGAATAGATGAAAGCCTGCTTTCTCCAGCCAGAGGACCAGGAGAGGGGCAGCTAGCAAGACAGAAAATGTTTAGATGACACCTGCTTTGATCCACGCCACTCACAGCAGCAAAAGCCAAAGAGGAAGACAAGACGCCCATCCTCCTGGGAGAGCCCCACTCTCCTGCCAAGAAGGCCAGAGCAGGAGCCAGCCTGCGCCCCCATCACAAAGGCACTGGAGACCACGTGGGGACTGCGTCACCTCCTCCCAGTGAGAAAGAGGCCCCGTCATCTCCCAGCGGGCATGGATTCACCTTTACCTGATGGTAACCAGGCGGTCAGGTGGGGAGCTTGAACCCTACCTCCACCTGGCAGGAGCGAGGCCACACCCCTTCAGCGCCAAAGAAAACCAGCTGAGAGTGGAGGTTTAAACAAGACCCTGTCTTACAACACAATGTACAAATATCCAGTTTTTAATTAAAACTCACTTGCAATACCAAGAAAAGGGAACATCTCAAGTTGAATGAAAAAAAGACAACTAATCAGAGTGAAGTAAGTTAGAAAGAGAAAAACAAATATCGTATATTAACGCATATATGTGGAACCTAGAAAAATGGTACAGATGAACCGGTTTTCAGGGCAGAAATTGAGACACAGATGTAGAGAACAAACGTATGGACACCAAGGGGGGAATGCGGCGGGGTGGTGGTGGTGGTGTGATGAATTGGGAGATTGGGATTGACAGGTATACACTGACGTGGATAAAATGGATGACTAATAAGAACCTGCTGTATAAAAAAATAAAATTAAATTAAAAAAAAGACAACTAATAAACAACAGCTCTCACATAGCAGAGATGTGAGACTTATCTAACAGATTTTAAAGGGGCCTTTCTAAAATGCTTCCACAAGCCATTAGAAAATTGCTTGAGACCAGAGGAAAACCAAAGCATCAATGAAGAAAAATTCTCAGTAAGAAACCCCAGAAGAGGGCTTCCCTGGTGGCGCAGTGGTTGAGAGTCCGCCTGCCGATGCAGGGGACACGGGTTCGTGCCCCGGTCCGGGAAGATTCCGCATGCCGCGGAGCGGCTGGGCCAGTGAGCCATGGCCGCTGAGCCTGCACTTCCGGAGCCTGTGCTCCGCAACGGGAGAGGCCACAACAGTGAGAGGCCCGCGTACCGCAAAAAAAAAAAAAGAAACCCCAGAAGATACAAAGAAGAAATGAGTGGAAACTTCAGAACTGAAATACACAATAACTGACATAAAAAGTGGATGGGTTCAACAGCAGATCCCATGGAACACAGGAAGGACTCAGTGAACTGATGGTAGAACATTAGAAATTACTCAGTCTGAACATCAGAGAGCAGACAGACCCAGAAAAGAGGAGCAGAGCATCGGGACATATAGGATGATAAAACAAGGCATAACATCTGGGCTGTCTGAGCCACAGAAGGGGACAGAAAGAGGGAGTGGCTAAAAAAGCACTTGAAGAAATAACGGCTGAAAACTTCCTAAATTTGGCAAGAAACAAACATAAACCTACAGATTCCAGAAGTTTACTGAAATCCAAACAGCATAAAAGCAAAGATACCCATGCTAAGCCACATAAACTTCTGAAAACTGAAGACAAAGGAAAAACGTTTTGAAAGTAGCAGAAAGAAACACCACCCCACCTACAGGGAAAACAGCTTGAATGAGAGCAAACTTCTCATTAGAAACCACGCTGGTTGTAAGGGCACATTTTTCAAGCACTGAAAAGAAAAGAGCTGTCAACCCAGAATTGTATACCCAGGGAAGATATGCTTTAGGAATGAAGGGGAAATCAAAACATTCCGAGACGAAGGAACACCAAGAGAATGTTTAGCCAGCAGACCTACCCTAAAAGAATAGCAAAAGGTTGTTCTCTAAGTAGAACAAAATACAGGAAGGAATCCTGGAACATCAGGAAGAAAGAACACATTAAGCAAAATATGGGAAAATACAATGGGCTTTTCTCCTCCTCCTGAGTTTTCTAAATTAAGTTGGATGATTGAAGTAAAAATTGTAACAGTGACTGATGTGTTTCTAAAAGTGTGTAGAGGAAATATTAAAGACAGTTATATATTGAATGGGGGAGGATAAAAGAACAGAAAGTAAGGTAAGATTTCTGTATTTCACTGGAACTGAAAAAATGATGACATCATTAGCCTGTGATACTTTATGTAAATATAATACCTATAGCAATCACTACAAAAGCTATTTAAAGAGAGACACCCAAAAACACTACAGGTAATCAAAAACCCCCTGGAAGGTAGGAAAAAGGAAACAGAAAAACAAAAAACAGAGGATAAACAGAAAACAAAAAAATTAAATGGCAGACTTCAGTTCTAATACGTCAATAATTACATTAAATGTGAATGGTCTAAACATACCAATTAAAAGACAGAAACTGGCAGAGTAGATTAAAAATATGACCTAACTCTGTGCTGTTTACAACAAACACACTTCAATTATAACAATATAGGCAGGCTGAAAGAAAAAGGATGCATAAAGATATATCATGTAAACATTAATCAAAAGAAAGCAGGAGAGGCTATATTAGTATCAGATAGACTTCAGAGCAAAGAAAATTACCAGAGACAGAGGGGGACACTATATAATGATAAAAGGGTCAGCCCAGCAAGAAGACACAGCAATCCTAAATATGTATGCACCAAACAGAGCTGCAAAATATTGTGAAGCAAAGACTGACAGAAACGAGAGATAAACAAATCCACAGTGATAGTTAGAGACTGTAACACTCCACTCTCAACAACAGAAGTAGACAGAAAATCAGCAAGTATACAGAAGAACTCAACAACGCCATTAACCAAGAGGAGCTAATCAACATTTATAGAACATACCACCCAGCAACAGCAGAACCACAGAATATATGCCAAGACCATATTCTGGGCCATAAAACAAACTTCTAAGAATTGAAATCACACAGAGTGTATTTTCCAGCCACAACAGAATCAAACTAGAAATCAACAACAGAAAGATAACAGGAACACCTCCAAACACTTGGGAATTAAACAAAACACTGATAAATAATCCATGAAAATTAATAAATAAAATAAATAAAACAATGTAACAGAACTGTGAGACACAGTCAAAGCAGCACTTAGAGGGAAATTGAGAGCACTAAACATGCCCACACAATAAAGAGGAAAATCAATTAGCTAAGCTTCTACCCTCAGTACCCTAAAAAAGAAGAGCAAAATAAATCTGAAGAAAATAGGATAGAAATCAGGATAACAATAGGAATCAATGAAACTGAAAACAGAACACAGAGCAAAATCACTGAATTCTACCAAATGTCTAAAGAATTAACACCAATCCTTTACAAACTCTTCCAGAAAAGGAAGAGGAGGGAACACTTTCTAACTCATTCTGAGGCCAGTATTACCTGGCTACCAAAGCCAGACAGAGACATTACAAGAGAAAATTAAAGGTCAATATCCCTTATGAATACAGATGCAAAATCCTGAACAAAACACTAGCAAACTAATTCTAGCAACTTACAAAAAGGATTACACTCCATAACTATGTAGTAAAGGATTAATTTTGTCCAAAGTGCCTTTGCCCATGATTCCTGGTAGATAATCTCTAAGCCCCTGGAATGTCCTGCCTGAAAGAGTGTTTTTGTTTACCCAGGGGTCTTAGACCATGTAGTTTAGCTCAACCTATGGAGGGACTGCAGAATAAGGCCAACCATGTTCAGGTGAGTTTCTTCCCCGGTGGCAATACCCTACACATGCTTTCACACATCACTGTTGGGAGAAGTCAGTGCTGTCTGCACAGTTCCACAGTCCCAGTCTGGGCAGGACAACAGGAAGCTCACACTCAGGGCTCTCCTGACCTCCTCTCTGTGCCTCTTCCTCTGGCTGATCTGGGTCAGCATCCTTCTGCTATAATAAACCATCACTGTGATACAGCAGCTTTCATTGAGTTTTGTGAGTCCTTCCAGAGAATTATCAAACCTGAAGGTGCTCTTGGAGACCCTGAAACTTTTCAACAACCAAGCAGGTTCTATCCCAAGGATGGAAGGTTGGGCCAACAGATAAAAATCAACCAATGAAAGACACCATGTTAACAGAACAAAGGACAAAAACCACATGATCATCTCAAAAGATGCAGAAAAAGCACCTGACAAAAACAAATACGCTTTGATGATAAAAACAACCAACTGGGAGGAGAAGAGAACTTCCTCAAACTGATAAAAGGCATCTGCAAAAACCCACAGCTGACATACACTCAATGGTGGAAGACTGAATGTGTTCCTTCTAAGACAGAAACAAAACAAGGACGTCTGCTCTTACTACTTCTACTGATCATCGTTCTGGAGGATCAAGCCAGAGCAAATGACAGGAAAATGAAGTAAAAGGCACACAGATCAGAGAAGTAAAACTATCGCTACTTGCAGAGGACATGATTTTGTATAAAGAAAATCTTAAGGAATCCATAAAAACTCATTAGAGCTAGTAAACAAGTTCAGCAAAGTTGCAGTATATAAAATTAGCAATTAAAATCAGAAAAGAAAATTGAGAAAACAATTTCATTTACATAGCATCAAAAAGAATAAAATACTTAGAGTACATTTAACCAAAGAAATGCCAGTCTTGCACACTACAAAACTCTAAAACATTGTTGAACAAAATTAAAGATGATCTAAATAAATGCAAAAGCACCCTGAGTTCACAGACTATAAGACTTAATGTCAAAATGACAATACTTTCATCAAAATCTCAGCTGACTTTTTAGCAGAGATTGACAAGCTGATCCTAAAATTCATGTGGAAATGCAAGGGACCCCAAATAGCCAAAACAATCTTGAAAAAGAAGGACCAAGTTGAGGACTCACATTTCCTGATTTTAAAACTTACCACACAAAGCCACAGTAATCAAAACAGTGTGGTACTGGCATAAAGACAGAAAACCAGTAGAATAGAATAGAGAGCACAGAAATAAACCCTCACTTATATGGCCACATGACTTTCAACAAGGGTGCCAAGACCCTTCAATGGCAAAAGGAGAGTGTATTCAACAAACAGTCCTGGGAAAACTGGACATGCAAATGCAAAAGAATGAAGTTGGACCTTTTACCTTCACCACATACAAAAATTAACTCAAAATGGATGAAAAACATAAACCTAAGAACTAAAACTATAAAACTCTTAAAAAGAAACATGGGGAAATGCTTCAGGACATTGGGTTTGGTAATGATTTCTTGGATCTGACATGAAAAACACAGGCAACAAAAGAAAAAGACAAATTGGACTTCATCAGGACTTAAAACTTTATGCATCAAGCGTCACTAATAACAGAGTAAAAAGACAACCCACAGAATGGGAGAAAGTATTTGCAAATCACATATCTAATAAGAAATTAATATCCAGAATATATGAAGAACTTCTAAAACTCAACAGAAAAAAACAACCCAATTCAAAAAGGGACAAAGAGGGACTTCCCTGGTGGCACAGTAGTTAAGAATCCGTCTGCCAATGCAGGGGACACGGGTTCGAGCCCTGGTCCAGAAGATCCCACATGCCGCGGAGCAGCTGAGCCCGTGCGCCACAACTACTGAAGCCTGCGTGCCTAGAGCCCGTGCTCCGCTACAAGAGAAGCCACCGCAATGAGAAGCCCGCGCACCACAACGAAGAGCAGCCCCTGCTCGCTGCAACTAGAGAAAGCCTGAGTGCAGCAATGAAGACCCAATGCAGCCAAAAATAAATAAATAAAAAAAATTATATATAAAAAAAAGGACAAAGAAACTCAATAAATATTTCTACAATGAAGGTATACAAATGACCAATAAGCACATGAAAAGATTCCCAACATCACTAATCACTAGGGAAATGGATATCGAAAACACAATGGGATATCACTTCACACATTAGGGTAGCTATTGTTACAACAGAAAACAAGTGAAGCATGGAGAGCTGGACCATGTGCGCTGACAGAGGAAATGTAAGATGGGGCAATTTGGCAGTTCCCTCAGATAGTTAGAAAGGGACTTGACGCGTGACCCAACAATCGCAATTCTCGATATATAAACTAGAGAACCGCAAACATGCCCCCCAAACCTGAACACAAATATTCTTAGCTGCATTATTCATAATACCCCCAAATGCAAACAGCCCAGATGTCCATTAATTGATAAACGGTTAAACAAACTGTGGAGTATTACAGTCACCCCTCGGTATCCAGTTTGGAGTCACCCCTCCAAGCTGTGGAGTATTACAGTCACCCCGTGGTATCCAAGGGGAACTGGTTCCAGGACCACTGAGATACCAGTGTCCATGGATGCTCAACTCCCACAGTCGGCCCCCCATATCCGAGGTTCCACGTCCACGGACTCACACACCACGGGACTGGGAGGAGGGGAGGATGGGATTTCTTTGTGCGATGATGGAAATATTCTAGAACTAGGCAGTGGTGCTGATCACACAACTTTGTGCATATACGCAAACTCACCGATGCGCACTCTTTAAGAGGCTGAATTACATGATACGTGAATTAGATCTCAATAAAAATCATTACTAAATCAAAAGTTGAATTTAAAAAGAAGATTCAGAATGCCTTCTGCCGGAAGCTGCGCAGACAGCAGCCTCACCTGCTCGAAGATCTCGATGGCCTTCTGGTACTGCTCCAGCTGGGCGGCGTACGCGGCCACTTTCAGCAGACATTTGTTAGCCGAGCTGAAACCGAGAACCAGAGCAGAGAGAAAACACTCCCAAAGAGAAATGACAAGACAGCTCAGTGCACCTTCACGTGGTATGATGCAAGGGGCTCCCAGAGCAGAGTGAAGGTCTGTCTTTTATTACATGTAACAAAACCCATTGAATTATATCAAGAAAAATAATACTTGCCTGTTGGATTCTTCCCCTTTGTAATAATCAGCTGACTGTTCGTAATGGGCGATAGCCTGCAAACACACACACATTTTATTCAAACTATTTGTTTGAAGAGTTGCATTCAAAAAGGACATTTGCACAGATATTTTTCCTATAAATAAACCTTTTCCAGCAGCAAATCTTTCACAACCCGGCCTGCTTTATTTTGGGAACAGAAGAAAGCACGCGCTTCCAGCAGATGGCTTGCTGTCCATCAAAATCTCTTCTTCCCTACCTCCCACCCAACAAACGCCCTGCCACCCCGTCTCCCCAGGCCTGCTGCAGTTAGGGGCAGCCAGGTGACCTGTCCTTCCCAATGGGATGTAAGCAGACACGCTGTGGCCCACCTCCAGATGTGACCCACACATCTGACTCTGCAGCCTTCTCCAGGCCTGTCCCCTTCCCGTGAGCTGGAAGGCAAGGGCCACGTCTAGTGATGCTGGAAGCCGCAAACTGAAGATGGCAGCCCTTCTGTCGGCCTGGTTCCCAAGTGACGTCCCCACGACCGCCAAACCCCAAGCAGTGACAGTGGACTGTTATTTCAGAGACGTGTGACGCCCTATTCCATTCAGATCCATGGCCTGCTGCAGCAGCACAGACGTCCCTCACGGATACCTAAGGGTCATCCAGAGTAAAGGTGTTGCCTTCCACCTAAGATGGGGGGAGCCGTGAACAATCAAGTGGAGAGGTGCTGGAGAACACTGGGCCCTGAAGGCAGAGACTGGACTCTAGGACTGCGCTCACCAGCGGAGTCTTAAGGCAAACGCAACAGCTGAGAGTCAAGCTCAAGAGTCCACTTTGTAGGTGAAAGAGCCTTAAACAGCCTTCAGATGGGATCATCCTTTCAGAACCTACGCCCTGAGAACCTGCCATAGACACTTACCCTACACTGTAACAGACAACACGAAATCACGTTCTCCAGGGGCTGAGACGGACACGAGTCAGAGCTCCTCTGGGTCACTGAATATTACTGATTATTATTATATTAATGTTTTACTTGGAAGTCAAAGGAGTATCGTGAGTTTATGGAACTTCGCGTTTCCTTGTTCACCAGCTAAAATCTGAGTGAACCAGGGAACACATCGCGGCCACATTAACAGGGAAGAAACATAATGAATCAGACATAAGATGCCTCAGTGTAACTGATTTTTCAAAGAAACATCACGCGCCACCAACACAACCTGGAGAGTCCCGCCAGGGAGGCGAGGGTGAGGACGTTTCTAGACACAGGAGCCCAACGTGAGGCAGCAAGACGAGCTGAGCCCCACGCGTGTGCTGAGTGATGTGGTTCTTACGACGCACCGTGACACGCCCCACGTAAGCGCCAGGAGGTGCTGCCCACGGGCACCCTGCAGAATGGCAGGAACACCGCGGGCGACAGGCTGCAGAAGCTCCTGTGTGTGACAAACTGTCAACTTTGTTCAAGAAGAAGGAAAACAAGAGTTCGCCACAGGTCGTTTATCCGCCCTGCATCTTCTGGAGACGCATGTCGTAAAGAGGCTGCCCAAGACCACCCCGGAAGACAAAGGACTGACCACCGAGGACAGGAGCGGACGCAGCGGCCTCGGCGGGAGAAACGCTCTGCCCAGCGGCGCTCATCCCCGCAAGGTGGTTCAGCTCAGTACAGATGTGGAGCCACCCCAGCCACCGGACTCGGCTCCTCCTGCTCTGCCACCGACTCTGTGCCTGGGGCTCATCACCTCCTCCTGGGTCTGCAGAAAAGCTCCCCACAGAGATGGGGCGTACGGCCCTGATGTAGTCAAGGTCTAAGGGCAGCCTCAGAAAAGCATGGCACAGTATGACAAAAACGGCTCAAAGCCAAGTCCATGAAACGAACGAGCCAGAGAGTTCTGAGCTGTGTGACCACAAGGGGCGTCAGCATGAAGTCAAAGGGCGACGTTAACAAGGCCTGTCTGACTGCAGTACCGAGAGGGCCTCCCCGCCCGAGACTCTGTCTGCTCTGGCGGGTGCAGTGTGACAGTGAGGGCATCCTCTGCTCACTCATCAGAGCCTGGGCTCTCGGACACACCAGTAAACCACAGGAAGGTTCGGGCTGACGTGGGGCACCCACTCTAGTGGAGGGAGACGGCAACACAGGGACGGTGAGCAGGCCATGAGAGTGCCTGTAAGGGGGCCACTGAGGTGGGAGGGCATCTGGGTGTGTCCCCGCGAGGGCTGAGGTCCCAGTTTTAACTAGGTGGCTGTGATACTTCTCATCACAGTCACAAATGAGCAAAGCTCTGAAGGACAACTGACGTGGGAGAAAAGCTCAGGGCAAAGGGACAAGCAGCGCAAAGACCCTGAGGCAGAGAACACCTGTGCGAGGGTCAGCAGAGGTCAGGGTGGCTGCTGCAGGGGGAGCAGGAGAGCAAGGGGGGACGAGGAAGAGGGGAGCCTGAAAGGTGCTGGGTGAGGGGCCAATCCATGGGGCGCAGGAGGCCACCTGCAAGGTTGGAAGCAGTGGAGAAACAACCTGATCTCCTGTGAACGAGGATGGCGAGCTGCCAGCATACACGGGACACTTCAAGCTGCGACGCTGAGTGAGCACAGACAGGAGCACGGGAGCGAGCACAGTGAGAGCGGACGAGGGCCCAGCCCCAAGGGGAGAGAGGAGGAACCTGCCAAGGGTAGGGGGCAGAGAACCAAGCGGGGGCCGTGCTCCAGAGGCCGAGGGAAGAGGTGAAACAGGAGAGGAAGAGAGACAAGAGTGACAACGGTCCAGCGCGCGCAGCAGGCACGGGGTGAAGGGTGCCCTCTGAGAGCTCAGCGTCCGCCCCAGACAGTGCAAGCTGTCCCTCCCTGACTCGTGCCTGCTTCCCACGGCACTCGGTTTTACATCAACGCCGTCTCCAGTTGGAGGGAGGCAGCCTGGGGAGCTGGCAGGGCTCTCCCTCCCGCCCCAGCCCGAGGTCTCCACATGACCCTGTCTGCGCACGCATCCCTCTGCCCTCACGAGCCCACTGCAGGGGCACCTGGGGTCCCTGCCCGCCGCCTCCCCCGTCCACACACCTTCTCGATGTCCACCAGCTCCGTCTCGTAGATCTCCGCGATGGTGATGTGGTGCTTGGCCGCGATCGTGAACCTTCCCTGGGGAGGAAACAAAGCAGTCACATCCCGGTTAACTGTGAGCTTTCTCGAGGGTTCCACCCCACGGCCGCTCAAGCAAGGCATGTCTTACCATGTCTGTGTAAATGTCGATGGCTGCATTTAAGCAGTTGATAGCCTCTGAAGCGAAGGCATTCAAGAAAGACAATGAAAAATCCATTCAGTCAGAGGGTTCGCTGAGCCTGTCTTCCTGGCTGCTTCTACACGGCTAAGGGGCCCCGCTGGGGCGGGGACGGGGCAGGGTGGTTGGCAAAAAGCAAACACACGTCCAGCCCCTTGCGGAACCTGTCCACGGAAGTGTCATCAACACCTGTCAATCTATCCACTAAAACCTTAAGTGCAGTGCACTCCTCACTGGTATCACGTGTATGTATTAATTTTGAAAGACAGTACTTTTTGTACAGTGTTAAAAGACGCTAACTTTCGGTGTACTAACAAATACCAATAGGAAGAAAAAATCTAATAAACGAGAGTGCTAATGACACGCATTTTCTGAAACAGTGAGCCGACAGCTTCCCACCACACGGTGGCGTTTACAACGCTGGCAAGCGGTTGGCGGCTCCAAGTTTACTGCTTTTGCTCTAAAGAGACAGCAGAGCAAAAAGGCCTGACCGAAGGATCAGAAAGACAAGTCGATTAGTGAAAATAAAAGCAATTTCCCCCTAAGCTGCATAAGAAATGTGGATTGTTATGCCGTTAAAAATACAGAAAAATAGAAAAGCTACCCACAAAACCCGCTCAAACCCCCGGCTAGGAATTTGATGCACTTTTCCTCCCTGTGTTTCTGGATGCATTTCTATGAGCACTGACGTATTGTGAATTTCAGATTTCGGCTCTCCATGGTTCCTCAGCTGCCGTGAGAACATTTCCCAGGTCAGTGAGACACCCTGAAGCCAGGGGTTCAGTGCCTGCAACACACTCTGAACTACTGATGTGAGGTGATTCTACTGTGCACTTAGGCTGTGCCCAGTTTTTCCCCTTTGGAAAATAAACTGTGGCTAATCCTTATACCACAGCCCTTGAAATAGCTTGTTTCAGTGTGATATATTCACAAGAGCTGGGATTTCTGTGTTCAAACGGGCTGCTGAAACAAGGAGGGAGGTTCCACAGCCACCAGTGCATGTGTGGAGGGAGGAGATGAGGCCTTCAATCGCTAAGTGTGCACGCCTCTAACTCAAAAATAAAGAACGTCTGCAAAACTTCACCTCTTCAAATACCCAAGATCATTCTTTCCTCAAAACCTAAAGTGTTTGAAAAACACTTTTTAAAGAAGTCACATGAATGCTGTGTGAATAAGCTGTTTTCAACTATAGGATTTTACGACCTCCCATTAACTGGATCTCCACACACACTATTCGGGAGCGAGGGAACACTCGTTTCCTTTAGTGAGCGATGTACACACTCACACAATTAAGGTAAGACTTAGATAAAATTAACGCTAATTTCCAAAAAACTGTCCATAACGGAACTCCACAATGGAGTTCAAGAAAATGGTGTTGAGCACTAAGCTGGATAAATTTAATAGATTTTCGCCTCATAAAAGCTTCAGCTGATTGCAGTTAAAAATCCCCAAATCTCCACCGTCCTGAAGCACGAGCATCTCGCTCTAGCAGCACAACCTGCGTGAGGTCCGGGGGGCACGGGACAGAGCGCGGCTCACCTTGGGGGTCTGCCTTCTTGTAGGCGTTCCCAGCATCCACAAAGCTGGTGGCGGAGTCGTGTTTGCTCTGCAGCTGCATATGGAGCTTGGCTGCCTGACAAAACGCATTTCCTGCAGCTGAAGAAGACAAATGACTCAGTTAGCACAGAGGAGCAGGCACCCTGCAGAGCGGCCCTGCTCCAGGAGCCCGGCCCACGCCCACCTGGGGAAGGCGCCATCCCTGACAGCAGCACACGTGCCTGTGACCCAGTGCACCTTGGGTGGCCACGAAGACGCCCAGGACCCAGGGGGACAGCAACAAGGGCTCCTCTCAGCCCCAGGCCTCCTTCCACACTGACCGCCCGGCGGCGAGTGTTCAGCTCTGTCCCCGGCACAGGCCCCGCACCAACAGGGTGTCTCCGCGGAGGTGTGAGGCCAGGAGGGCCCGCAGGCGAGGATGAGCACCGCCCATCTCTCTGTGTCCACTGGCTCAGCTGGCATCACCGGAGAAACAGCGACAAAGGCTCCCAGAGCAGGCTCTCAAGGAATGAAGATGAGGCCCACAATTTCTAAAGTCAAAGCTCTTTCCTAAGTTTATGACAAAGTCTGACAGAGACCCATGGGGTTGTACTGTGCATGTCCCACTTGGTGTGGAACTGGCACACTTCCCTGTAGTCACACGGGTGCTGTCCGGGGGCACAGCGTGAGAGGTTCATGCACTCAGCTTTTCCAGAAAAGGTTCTGGATCAGGAAATGTGGCTTCTGGTGGGGCTGAAATGGAGGAACAAAGGAGGAAGGACCGGGCTGGGGCGGAAGAGGTCAGGCCCGCCCAGGAGGCTGTGAAGGTCAGCATGGGACCTGGACGAGGATGAACCCACTTCACCACTAGGTCCTCAAGCGCAGGGGAGAACCAGGACTGGGGGCGGCTGATGAGGGTCTGAAGTTGGAAGTCAGGACCAGCAGGGATGGAGGAAGAGCTCGCCCCATTAGGAAAGGTACGACCAAGAGTATCACAAAACCTCCTGGTACTTAAAAAAAATTTTCAGTCATAAACGTTTCAAAGACATTCAGAAAAGTATAAAAAATAGTGACAGACGCCTAAGAACCCTGATGGTATTAAACATTTACTTTAAATTTCTTTTCAGAAACAGAACAGTCAATTCCACTGAAGCTTCAGTGGCTCTCCGAGTCCCAACAACACTCCCAGAGGAAACTACATAATTCCCACTGTGGTTTCTGGACCTCCACCCAAGGGAGAAGAGGCAGCACAAACCCCTGAGCCAGCCTGCCCAGATTCAAGTCTTGCTCTGTACAAGACAAAAGAGTGCCCAGGCACTTCTGAAAATATTTACCCACCAGCGTGGCCTGGGCCCTGCCAGTCCAAGCAGACACTGGCCTGCGGCTGCAGCTGGGACTGCAGAAGCCTGCCCGCCAGGCCTTGACCCCTACCTTGGTGGACCATGAACCCAGAGGCCCAAAGGAGGGGCCAAGCCACTGCCAGGGTGGTGGGCAGGCACCCAGGTCCTACGGGCAGCTGTGAACTTCCCGGTGGCAGTTCAGGAACGTAGCGGCCGAAGAGTGGCTCTGATGGGCTCAGCCTCAGAAGCGTGTAGCCATCACTTGGACCTTCCAGGCAAAACGCTCACAACAGCCTGGCCCCAGGCACTTGCACGCATGTTGGCCATTGTCATTATCACACGTAAATGTCCTTAGAGAACACCTGTGCTTTGCTGTGTTTAAGTGTCATCGTTTCTTTTACAACCGAATCCTCCCTCTCCCACCAATAATTTAGTTTTTGACAGTTTATTTGTGCTGGCCGTCCCAGAACCAATCGTGGTCCATCCTTCCCTGGCTGAGGGTAACAGCACGGCATCCAGGCTCTGCCGTGTTGGCTCCACTTCCCCGGATGATCTTTTTTCTTTTAATAAATTGATCGATTGATTTTTTTGGCTGCGTTGGGTCTTTGTTGCTGCGCGCGGGCTTTTCTCTAGTTGCGGTGAGCAGGGGCTACTCTTCGTTGAGGTGCGTGGGCTTCTCATTGTGGTGGCTTCTCTTTGTTGTGGAGCATGGGCTCTAGGCATGTAAGCTTCAGTAGCTGTGGCACGCAGGCTCAGGAGTTGTGGCGCACGGGCTTAGTTGCTCCGTGGCTTGTGGGATCTTCCTGGACCAGGGCTCGAATCCGTGTCCCCTGCACTGGCAGGAGCATTCTTAACCACTGCGCCACCAGGGAAGTCCTCCCCAGACAATATTAAGAGCTTTGATTTTACAATTTCACACTCCCACCTTCCAAAACTAGGTGCTGGCTCACTTTTTCAGTCTGAGCACTCACTCCAAACACCGCTAAAAATGCCAGCTCCATCTCTCCAAACTTGGAAGTGGTTTAATACATGCTCCTTCAAAGACAAAGTTACACACTTTCTCAGGCCCAATTTCCTCAACTGTAAACATCTAATACCTGCCAGGATGACCTCTCAAAATTGGAGTAGCAGATGAATTACTTTATAAAAGAACTTCTAAAACTATAAACAAATGCAGTGGTGTCATGATCACCAACCACTAGGACATGGAAGTAATTCAAAGAACCTGATTTTTTTTCAGTTTCTTATTTCATTTTTTAACCATTTTTTAAATTGAAGTAGAGTTGATTTACAATGCCGTGTTAGTTTCAGGTGTACACCAAAGTGTTTCAGTTATATATATATATACATATATATATATATATATATATTCATTTTCAGATTCTTTTCCATTATAGGTTATTACAAAAGATTGAGTATAGTTTCCTGTGCTATACAATAGGTCCTTGTTGTTTATCTATTTTATGTATAGTGGTGTGTATCTGTTAATCCCAAATTCAAAGAACCTAATACTTATTAATTCACTACACAAATATGCTGAGTATCTATCGTGTTGCACATACTGGTCCAGGGCCTGTAGGTAGAGCAGAGATAAAGCCCAGAAACACCTTGGCTTTCTAAGGTTTATGTTCTAGTGAGGGACAGCACATAATAAAAGCACAGACAATACAAATGCATAAATGTACTTCATTTATTTTTGCTAGATGGTTGCAAGGGCATTGGAGAAAAGGGAACGGGGCTTCCCAGAAGAGAGGACTGCTATCTTTAAAAGCGACGGCCAGGAAAGACCTCACTAAGACGATGATGACATTTGTAGAAGGACCTGGAAAAAACAGGGACTGGCCTCGCCCTACTGTAGGGAAGAGAGTGCCAGAGGGATGGCACAGCACAGGCAGAGGCTCAGAGGAAAGAGCCGGGGAAGGAGTGGGTGGGCGGAGAAGTGTCCAGAGTCGGGAGGGGATGGGAGATTGAGTAGATCCTGAAGGGCACCGTGAAGGACTGTAGTTCTGATTTGAAATAACATGACCTGACTTAAGATTTAACGGGATTATTTTATTTTCTTCATTAAAACACACTAGGAAAGTAAAGAAGCAGGGAGGTAACAGTCCAGGCAAGAGATCACTGGGGTCAGGGTGGGGAGTGCACACACGTCCCCCTCGGTTACATAACCGGTAATGTCCTGCTGAAAGGCATTTCCAAAGTTTAGAACATCTGGTCACCAAATAAATAAAGGGTCTTTTTAGATAAAATCACTTTTTACGTATGATTACAGGACCTGAACCAAACAAAAGATGTGAATGCTAATACTCTTTTCTCCTCCATTTTAAAATACATTATAATTCAGGTATAAATGCACTTCGGAAATAGAACATACCTTTTTAACCTACAACTAAACCTATAAAAATAATTTTACAGCCAGAAAAGACCTTTTAGGGTCATCCAGTTCAACAGCATTTTCTTCACTGAAATGATTTTAAAGTGTCAGCCTTAGAAGCAAGGGGGGAAATCGTCACACCGCACACCTCACGCTTACATGATGCGATGTGTCACTGACATCTCGATCGAGCTGGGAAAGCACACGGGGAGACACACTTAGAGAGGGCAAGACCCTGCCTCAGGTCATCCGCAGGTGCGAGGGGCCTGGAGACCCACGTCCTGCCCTGTCAAAGGCTGTCTCCACCTGCACTACAGAAAAGCCCCAGCACAGAACTTCTTTCTCCAGGGGTAGAGGATAAATTTGTTTCTCAAATCAGTGTTAGAAAAAGCCATCCCCTCTCAGAGCAACGAAAAGAATTCTGATTTTATTTTGTGTAATTTCCCCCAGTAGAAAGCATTATGTTAGAAACTGACGAGTCTGTCAGGGTTTATAGAAATAACACCTCCCACTGCTGCATTCTCAGTGGATTACAACCAGTTATCAGAGTAAGGAATGGTTAGAAATTCTCCACCAAGGTTTAGGTAAACAAAAGCAGACTCTCCTGTTTATCCTACTTGTTTTCAATAAGTTTTACTACAACTTTCCTTCCTTGCGGTACTGAATTTATTTAAGCACATTAATAAGAAGCAAAGATTACTATTCTTAAATCCAAGTAACTTTAAGTCTTTTTAATCACCATATGCCCACTGTATGAAATGGTTTACAGACACTAAAACAGACACGGCCTCTATGCTTAAACTTCAGCCAGGATTTCAAGCTCTGTTCCCTTGGATCAAGGCCACCCCTCTCCCGGTCCACAGCCAGCAGTTTTTCTAAGGGGAAGGCAGACAGTCATTTCCTCCTTCAAAGTGATTTTAAAGTTATTTGCCTAAAAAGCAAACAAACAAAAACTTTATACATACCACTCCAATTCTTAGCCATCTTGAACATATTTGCAGCTCTGGTATACATTTCACAAGCTTCTTCTATTCTTGTGTTTCCTCTGAGAAAAATTAAAAAATGAGGTTAAGTTTTACTATAACAACCATCCACATCCCTAATCCTCCCCTCCTCCCTCAAACAATAAACATTTAATGAGCACTTACTATATGCCAGACCAGCTTTAGAGAACCTTAACAGCTGTTCAAAGGAGTTACTCTAATTATCCCTGCTGTCCAGATGAGGAAACTGAAGCATAAGAAAGTAGCCACACAGCAAGGATGCCACAGAACTGAGACTCAGATACAGATGTGGCAGGACTCAGGGCTTACACCCTCAACCAGAGTCTTTTCCATGCTTGAAAACTGAAGTTTTACTCATTCTGAGAAATGAGAAGTATATTTTTCAAAGGAAATTAGGATAAAGATATCTTGACACTTTTAACATCCAAGAGTTCAGCACTATGTTTATTCAGACTTAAAAGTAAAAACAAAACCCAGGGCTTCCCTGGTGGCCCAGTGGTTAAGAATCCGCCTGCCGATGCAGGGGACACAGGCTCGAGCCCTGGTCCGGGAAGATCCCACATGCCGCAGAACAACTAAGCCCGTGCACCACAACTACTGAGCCTGCGCTCTAGAGCCCATGCTCCACAACAAGAGAAGCCACCGCAATGAGAAGCCTGTGCACCACAACAAAGAGTAGCCCCCGCTCGCCGCAACTAGAGAAAGCCAGCACATGGCAACGAAGACTCAACGCAGCCAAAAATATGAATGAATGAATGAATGATACTCAACATCATTAGCCATCAGAGAAATGCAAATCAAACTACAAACGAGCTATCGCTTCACTCCCACTAGGCTGGCTAGAATCAAAAGACAGATCTAACAAATGTCAGGGAGGATGTACAGAAACTGGAACCCTCACATACTGCCGGTGCAGGCGGCAAATTGTATAAAAAGCCACTTTGGATAACAGTTTCGCAGCTGCTCAAAAGGTTAAACATAGTTACTATATGACCTAGAAATCCTACTCCTAGGTACATACCCAAGAGAAATGAAAACATCAGTCCACACAAAAACCTGTACACAAATGTTCACAGCAGCATTACTCATGACAGACAAAAATGGAAACAACCCAAACGTCCATCAAATGATAAAGGAGGTACACACACCATGGAGGAGATCAGACAATAAAAAGGAATGAAGTACTGATCATACTACAACGTAGACGAGCCTTCAAAAAACATAATGTGCAGTGAAGAGCCAGTCCCAGAGGAGCACACCATTCACATGAAAGGTCTACAACAGGCCAGTCTACAAAGACAGAAGCAGATTGGTGGTTGCCTAGAGCTGGAAGTGCTAGAGAAAAATAAGGGGGGAGGGTACAGAGTTTCTTTCTGGGGTAATGAAAATGTTCTAAAACTGCTTGTTGCGATAGTTGCAAAACTTGGTGAATATGCTTAAAACTACTCAACTGGACACTTTAAACAGGTGAATTGTATGGTATGTGAATTATATCTCAATAAAGCTGCTCCGCTCCCCTCTAAAAAAAACCCCTTTGGAAGCTATGTCACACAGCCAATGATAGGATGGCAACAAACCACACCAAAAATGAAGCGTCAGAATAGGCAAAGCCTTCTCTCACTCACACCTTCATGTTTCTTTTTCTCTACTTCAGAGCTACATTTAAAAGAAAAAAAGAAAAAGAAAAAGCTAATTATCCCAATGGAAAATTCCCAACTTGAGAAAGCTTTCAAACTTAGCCACAGCTCCTTGGAGCTAACAAAGGCTTGCCACTTTCTGTGTCTTATTTTTCTAACATGTACCAGGAATCTTGAACTGTAATTATAGTGCAATCATTCTTTTTTTTTTAAATTTATTTTTGGCTGCGTTGGGTCTTCATTGCTGCTCGCAGGCTTTCTCTAGTTGTGGCGAGCAGGGGCTACTCTTCGTTGTGGTGCGCGGGCTTCTCATTGCGGTGGCTTCTCTTGTTGCAGAGCACGGGCTCTAGGCGCGTGGGCTGCAGTAGTTGTGGCACATGGGATCAGTAGTTGTGGCTCACGGGCTCACGGGCACAGGCTCAGTAGTTGTGGCTCATGGGCTTAGTTGCTCCGCAGCACGTGGGATCTTCCCGGAACAGGGCTCGAACCCGTGTGCCCTGCACTGGCAGGCTGATTCTTAACCACTATGCCACCAGGGAAGTCCAGTGCAATTGTTCTTATTAAAGGTTTCCAAATAAAACTAGCTTAATTAAAATATACTTTATCCTATTATTTTCAGAAGCAGGTTCAGCTAGGAATAATAGACCACCTACATTATGCTAGGTTTTATGCTGCATATTTCCACATGCCTTACGTCATCTTCATTATTACAACGACCACAAAAGATCTCCATGTTACAGAAGAGAAAACTGTACCTGGAGGTCAATGGCTTGCCCAAGGTCATCCAGCCAACGTCAGTGGTGGAGCTGACACCTGATAACAGGTTCAGTGATGTTTATAAAAATAATGAATGAACCCTGCCTCACCTCTCCTAAAACAGAATCACCAGAAAATTTCTCATGTTAAAAGCACCAGAGAACTCAAGTGTCATAAACAGACATAACTTAAAGAATTCATGAAAAAAATATACTTTTAAGTCACTCCAAATGCCTACTGTGTTCTACACCCATGAACGCTGATTTTTATAAGTTTTAAGGACAAATATTCAGAATTCACATTCAAATAATTCAACTGATCATTACCCAGAGCCCCTATAAGTGAGGTAGAGCCTCAAAAACAGAAACAAGTTTCATTGAGGGAGTCTACATTATAAAGTGATATAGCACAGTACATGGCACCGACCTGCCAGAAATCACTAAGAAAACAAGTCCTTACCCAGGAGGAGGTCAGAAGGCCAAGAAGAGTATTCAACTTCAGGGCTGGAGAAGTCTGAGAGTGTCTAACATCCCCACCCCAGGTTCCAAGGAGATGGGGTGAGAGTCACACGCCTCTCCCAGCCCCCAGGAGCAGCAGGGCTGGGCCCGAGCCTGCCTGCAAGCCCCTGCCTCTCTTAACTACCTTCCCCGGCCCCCACCTGGTCTCATTTTAATGTTTAGGAGGAAAAAAAATCAGCCTGGGAAAAATCACAGCCCATTATTCCAAAGAGCTCCGATGACATCTACACGCAGACCAGCCTATTAATCCTCCACTCATCCGAAGTCTTGCATTTTCCTCATGGTGAGTGAGAGCTACCTGGGAGCAGCGGGAAACTGCAACTGAGCACGTGCGCAGGTGGGGGCCAGAGACACCAAATCAAGAGCCGTGGGGACCAACGACACACACCAAGAGACATGCCCCAGAGAAGTGGGGCAACTGCTGAGGCGGAAAGAACGCTGCTCTTAACCCTCGAGATCTGGCGCAGAAGCGTCCTACCGCGTGACAATCACAGAGCTGTGATGATGCCAAAGCAGGACTAGAGACAGAATTCAGCTTCATCATCAGAACACCCCAAAGGGCTGTCAAACCGTGTGGAAGACTGAACACAGGGATCACTCTGAGTTTCCCAGGGCTGGGAGGGGCTCCTCCTGCTCGTTCACCAGTGACACCACTCCAGCCACCAGGCCGATGCCGGGACAGGGTCCAGCACAGGGCCTGGCTCACAGGCCTCAATCACGAGGCTGAAGACCCAGCGTCTGCATGGAAGAAACAGCCCACATCACAGATTTGCAAGTTCTCCCACGTGTCCCTCAAAACAAGCAAATACAGAAAGCATCCCGAGGAGAAGTGAAAAATTCAGTCTGTTTAAAATACCTCTATCATTAAAGGAAACAGTTTCTCTATTCACAACACTTCTGACACCAAACGTGGGTTTTCTATGCTAAGCAACTCTCCAATTCCCTGCGGCCACCAGCGGGATGTCCTGAAGTGCGGGTTGAGCACCCGCACTTCAGATGCCCGTTGCAAGTGCTGGGTCCCCCGTTCTGCTGACTGACCGGCTACAAATCAGTAGTTCCCACAACCTCCTCCTCAAATTCGATAATTTGCTGGAAGGATTCACAGAACTCAGAGAAACACATTCCTATCACTGGTTTCTTATCAAGGACACAGCTGAGAAACAGCAAAACGGGAGAGAGGCACAGGGCAGGCGTGTCAGGAGGGCACCCGGGGCCCCCCTCTCTCCGGGAGCCCCCCTCTCCCGGGGAGCCCCACTCCCCCAAGGAGCATCCTCTCCCTGGGAGCAGCACCTCCATGTGTCTCCAACCCGGAAGCTCTCTGAGCCCCATCGTGTAGGGTTTTTACAAGGTTCATGGCAGAGGGACTGACTACCCTGGTGACTGACTCAATCCCCTCGGGGGTGGGACTGAAAGTTCCAGCCCTCTAATCACTGGCCGCTTCCTCTGACAACCAGCCCCTATCCTGAAGCCATCAGGACCCACCTTGAGTCACCTCATTAGCATAACCCAGGTAGGGCTGAAAGGGGCTTATTATGAATAACAAGACGCCCCTCTCACCCTCACCACTCAGGGTCTTACAAGCCTTTACCAGCTCCGTGCCAGGAACCCAGGGTGGAGAACAAGTATATATATTTCATATATCACAACATCACAGCCATATACAACTATTTATTCTACTTTTTACCCTCCAACAAGCAATTTACTTTCATCTGATACTTTATATCTGTAATCGCCACAGATTCTAAAACTTGGGAGTTTTCCTAGATAAACTTAACCCTTTCAGGGTTATTTTAGTTCTGGGTTTAATATGTCTGTAAACAGTCCAGCTTCCTCCACCTGATGACGAAGCAGAGCGCCTGCAGCAGGTGGAATGCAGAGGCCCCAGGGAGATGCTTTTCTTAGTGCTCATTTGAATTCTTACACCAAATGCCTGTAACTGCTTGACTGAAGTCCTCTGCTTTTTCACAAACCAGTAACAGGAGGAGTAGTGCAAGCACGCAGGCTTTGGAGTCGGACTGCCTACCAACAAACATAGGCATCTATCTGCTCCCCTCCCTCCCCGCTCCCCAAGAGCAGACACAGCTCCAAGCCCCAGAGCACCGCCCCCAGAGCAGCTGGCAGGAGACAAGCAGGGGCCTCATACTTGACAGGTGGCCTCAGTGCTTTGCCCTGGACCCTGGGATTCCATCTTCTGAGAACATCTCACTTTGTTTCCATTTATGTAAGAAAAAATAATCACAGATTCTCAGACACAGGAAACAATCTGAGACATTTAAAGACTGTCTGACAAAAGTATCTGCATTTAAGCATAACTTGCTGAAATAAAGTTACAAGAACAGGTGCAGCAAAGAAAGCTACTTGGACTTTATTTGTAATAGTCCCAATGCCTTGACTTGACATGGGGAGTCACCTCTCTTGAAGAGGAGAGATATGTATAGATTGGACCTTTTAGTAAAACAAACCAAGATTCTTAAATATTACAAGGAAGCCAAAAATAGGAATTACTGGATAAACTCAGAAATGACACACACAACATGACTTGCCAAGAGAAGTTTTTATATTTAATTTCAATCTTTATAAAAATTCAAGTTTTAAACTGAACTTAATCTTTCAGACTTGCGATTCCCATAGGACAACGATGGCTGCCTAAATACAAGCGCGTCCTCACATCCTCGAGAACCACACAGATCGACAAGGAGCAGATACAACCACCCGTAATACACTCACGGCAAAACTAGCGGACAGAATTCAACAAGACTTCATTTAAATAAAGACGCTGAACTAGCAGAGACAGGGACACAGCCCCTGCTAGAAATCAGGAGGGGACGCCTGGACACAAGACGGGATGCGGCAGGGTCCCAGCAACAGCAACTCACAGACAAGACCCCAGCAAGGAGGGGCCGCAGAGTGGGGTCAAGGAGGCAGGTATGAGACCTGGAGCACCTGGGGGGCTGGAAGGGTGGCCTGGCTAGAGGCGGCAGACTCCAGAAGACATGCTTCTGCGGGAGGGAGGGGGAGAGGAGGCTTGGCAGTGAAGGGAAAGAAAGCGGAGGTGGAAATAAACTCAGGGTCTTAGGAAACGGGAGGAGGCAGAACTGGAGTGGCAGCAAGTCCCCACCCACCCCCATGACCCTAGTCATCGAAGAAGCCGCACTGACTACTGCTAGAAGGCGGAGCGCTCAGGGGGAACCAGGCTTCTCACTTCGATCCTTCCCCAAGTTAGGGATACGCAGCAGACCCTCTCTTGTGATGGGTCTGGCAGGGACACCAGCTGCGCTCGCAGTCAGCCATGTGATCACCGACACACTCACAACCATTCTGGACCCAGATGCCCACTCTGCTTTTCACTTGCAGTACCTATTCAACGAACAGCAAGAGACATTCAACACTATTATAAAATAGGCTTTGTGCGAGATTGTTTTGCCCAACTGTAGGCTAATGGAAGTGTTCTGAGCATGTTTAAGGAAGGCCAGGCTAAGCTATCATGTTCGGTAGGTTAGGGGTATGAAATACATTTTCAACTTACGAGGGGTTTATCAGGACATAACCCCACTGTAAGCGGAGCAAGAATAACTGAACCTCTCCGATACACACACACCCTGGATAAAGCGGTAAGTAGAACACCCTCTCTGAGTGGCACATAGGTAGGTAATGGATTTTTCCCAGGGCAGACAAAATACTAGATGCCTAAGTAAGAAAACCGAGCGAAGGGTATTAGAAAAGATTCATGGCATAAAGGTAGCCAGTAAAATAAAATTACGAAATTTCCTAAATAGAAAGCAAAGAAAAGAGATCACATGAAGAAAAACTGAAAATAAAATACAATACAGTTGACCCTGGAACAGTGCGGGGTGTTGGTGCGCTGACCCTGGTGCAGCCAGCCCTCCAAACACGCAGTCCCCCGCCCGCACCCTCGCGTTCCACAGATCGGGCAGCACCGCAGTACCTACTACTGAAAAAAACCTGCGCGTAAGTGGACCCACGCAGTTCCAACCCATGTTGTTCAAGGGTCAGCTGTACCTAATAAATATAACAAAATGACAGAATTAAAAATCAACCATATGCTAGTCATACCAATAATGTAAATGTGCTGAAGATGTTTAGATTTGCTCACAAATCTAAACAAACAAAGCCCAACTCTGTGCTCAATATGACAGACACAACTAAAATAAAGCTATTCTGAAAGCCTCAAGGTAAAGAGCTGGTCGGGAGTTTGCCAAATATGTCAACCTGCGTTTGCTAGATTTGTTGCAACAAGAAATATCCCCAAGTCTTCCCAAAGCTTCTCTCTCTCTCTCACGCTACCTTGTGCTGGTTGTGACTCTGCTGGCTCTTTCTCCGTGGGTCTTCTCTCTGATCTAGAATGCGGCCCCCATCGGGTGTACTCCTCTCATGACGGAAGCACAGATGACCCCTGCAGCTTCTGCTCTCACTTCCTACCTCAAAGTCAGTCCCGGCCACCTTGCCTGGCACTGCGCCTGGACTCAACGGGGAGGGGAGGTGCCCTCTCCCTGGGGCGAGGCAGCACAGGCCACATGGCAACAGGCATCAGGTATAATCCTCTTACCTAACACAGCTCTAAAACAGGCAAATGCAAGTAACAAGAAAGCAGGGATTGCTGGCATCAGACAAGGTAGAATTTGGGCTCAAAAGTATCAAATGAAATAAAGAAATTCACTTCATAATGCTAAAGATACAATTCAAATGAAATTATATTAATTGTGAATATCTATGTACCGAAACCTGGCAGCCACCTTTCTACAGCAGAAATTACAGGAATCCTAAATGCCAAAATAATCTTGAGAAGGAAGAACAAAACTGGAGGGCTCATACTTCCTGATTTCAAAACTTACTACAAAGCTACAGTAATCAAAACAATGTGATACAGGCATACAAAAAGACATACAGACCAACGAACTAGAATAGAGAACGCATGAATAAATCTTTGCATATATGGGCAAATGATTTTTGACAAGGGTGCCAAAATATTCAACAGGGAAAAGACAGTCTTTACAACAAACGGTGCTGGGAAAACCGGATACTGACTTGCAAAAGAATAAAGTTGGACCCTTACCTATCACCTTATACAAAAATTAACTCAAAATGGATCAAGGACCTAAATGTGATACTTAAAAAAAAAATCTTAGAAGAAAACAGCAAAAGCTTCATGACACTGGATTTGTCAATGATATCTTGGATATGACACTAAAGGCACAGGTTAGAAAAGAAAAATAGACAAATTGCATTTCATGAAAATTAAAAAAAATTTATGCATCACAGACACTATTCACAGAGTAAAAAGGCACCATACAGAATGGGAGAAAATACCTGCAAATCACATACCTGATAAGAGATTAATATCCAGAATATAAAGAGAACTCCTAAAACTCAACAATAACAGAAAAAACAAACCAATTCAAAAATGTGCAAAGGACTTGAATAGACATTTCTCCAAAGAAGATATATGAATGGCCAATAGGCATATGAAAAGATGCTCAACATCACTAATCATTAGGGAAATGCAAATCAAAGCCACAATGAGATATCATCTCACACCTGTTAGAAGGGCCATTATTAAAAAAAAAAAACAAACAAACAGAAAATAACAAATGCTGGCAAGCATGTTCAGAAATTAGAACCTGTGTGCACTGTTGGTGGGAATGTAAAATGGTACAGCTACTGTGGAAAAACATTATAGCAGTTCCTCAAAAAATTAAAAGTAGAATTACCATATAATCCAGCAATTTCATTTGGGGGTATATACCCAAGAGAATGAAAAGCAGGGTCTTGAAGAGATATTTGTACAATCATGTTCATAGCAGCATTATTCACAATAGCTAAAATGTGGAGGCAAACCTAGTGTCCATTAATGAATGAATGGATTAGCAAAATGTGGTATATACATACGATAGATTATTCAGCCTTATAAAGGAAAGAAATTCTGAAATATGCTACAATATGGATGAATCTTGAGGACATTATGCTAGGTGAAATAAGCCAATCACAAAAACACAAATACTGTATGATTCCACTTATATGAAGTACTCAGCATAGCTGAAATCATGAAGAAAGTATACGGTGGTTTCCAGGGGCTGGGGGAGCAGAGAATGGGTAGTTATTAATGGGTATAGAGTTTCAGTTTTACAAGATGACAAGAGTTATGGGATGGTGGTGGTGGCTGCACAACAATATGAATGTACTTTAATACTACTGAACTCTACACTTAAAAATGGTTAAGATGGTGAATGTTATGTGTATTTTACAATAAAGAAAAGAATTTAAAAAATTACAATAGATCCAAGAAGACAGAAATACACTCATAAAAGGAGATATTAATATAACCTTTTAGTCCAAAACAGGTCAAGTGGACAAAAAATATAGACATGAAAGACCTAGACAACATAATCAGTAACCAGATCTCAGGGATCTCTAGCAAGTCACACACTCTGAAAAGAGAAAACCCACTTCTTCTTAAGGGCACGTGGACCACTAATGAACACCAATCACATATTAGGTGGCAAAGAAAACCTCAGTATGTTCTCTGATCATAATGAAATAAAGCTAGAAATTAATAAGATATAAAAAAGGCCCTTCTACTTGGTACAAAACCCTCAAAGAACTCCTGGGTCAAAGATGAAACAAATTAAAATAAAAACACTATATATCAGTATCTATGGGATGCAATTAAAACAGTAATACAGTTATAAAGGAAAATTCATCCATGAATATTTGGATCCATATAAATAAAATAGAAATAATGAATTAAATACCACCCCTCACCCCCCAAAAAAGCCAAGGGAAAAAAACAAAAGAAAGTAATAAAGGCGAAAGAGAAATTAATAAGGTAGAAAACAGCAAACTAGTAAAACTCATAAGTCAAAATATCAGTTGTTTAAAGAAAAAGAATCAAGACAAAACGGGGACAAGCCCTAACACATAAGTAAGAAGTAAAAAGAGGGAAATAACTGCTGCAATAACATTTTAAAAGTCATAAAAGACTACTTTGCACAACTCTGCAAATAAATTTTAAAACTTAGATGAAATGAATAATTTCCTTGTAAAATACAATTTACCAAAACTGACCTCAGCAGAGAAAGTTTAAACATTATAAATTCCAGAGGGAAAAAAGAGAAAGTTATCAAAGAAATACCCACCAAAAAGCCCAAGATGATTTCACTGTAAGAGGATTCTATTTAAAAATCCAAAGACCAGAGCATGGGAAAAAAGAAAAACTTACAAATTCTTTTTATGAGAGTACCTGTGACATGCGTGCCTGTGACATCAATACTTCAATCTGAGAAAGACTATACACAAAAGAATTGTAAATAAAAGAATTTGAAGTAAAATATTTAAAAACAGAATCCCATAGTAAAAATAATACATTGCAATCCAGAGGGGTTATTCAAGGGATGCGAGCAGAGTTCAATATGAGGCTATCCATTAGTTAATATACGAATAACTAAGAAAAAAAGTCACGCTTACCTGACAGCTATTGAAAAGGCCCTCATTCAATCCCTAATGAAAACACCCATTAGAACCGAATTGGGGGGCTTCCCTGGTGGCACAGAGGTTGAGAATCTGCCTGCTAATGCAGAGGACACGGGTTTGAGCCCTGGTCTGGGAGGATCCCACATGCCGCGGAGCAGCTGGGCCCGTGAGCCACAACTACTGAGCCTGCGCGTCTGGAGCCTGTGCCTCGCAACAAGAGAGGCCGCGATAGTGAGAGGCCCGCACACCGCGATGAAGAGTGGCCCCGCTTGCCACAACTAGAGATAGCCCTCGCACAGAAACGGAGACCCAACACAGCAAAAATAAAAATAAATAAAAAGGCCGTGCTGAACTGTATGGAGGAGTTCGGGCTTTCTGAGCGTTGGCTGTCCTGGACTCCTTGTATGGCGCCTCACAATAAACGCTGCCCTTTCGGTCCTATGCTAAAAAAAAAAAACAAAACGAATTGGAAGATACTTCCTTACGGTGGAAAACATATTTTAACCCAAGAAAGAATTGATCTATTACTTTGTTAGATTTTAATTAAATTACCATTACTTACGATAAGCTCTATTCAAATACAGACGTAATTAACACTCTGAGATTCTATTTTCAAAGTCTCCTTACTGTGCACTCACAAGCATCACTAACTGAAAATTCTTAAGGTACGGAAGTTTTACCCATTTTATCATCTAATCAAATGAATGTAAAGTGAAAGCATAAAAACAGATTATAGAGTCGCCTTTAACTAGGATGATCCTCCGTCCTGGTTGCGGGGACACTCCTAGGTTATACCCGTTTTCTTGGCAACTCAAAAATATCCCAGTTTGGACATGATACTCACGGCCACTCTATAACTCACAGTAATAGGGAAATATCTGAAAAAATTTTAAAGTAGAATTATAAATTTAAATGTTACTTACATATAAAAGATAATATTTGGAGACTGAGAATTAACTAAAATCAAGAGGTGAAGGAGAAAATGCACTGCCACATAAGCTACGTGGCAGGGTCGACAAGTATTATCTAAAATTAATCAATCTGGTAGTAGAAGTATTCTAAAATTACTTAGACTTATGGCAATAACCATCAAAAGAATCAAAAAGAAAGTTATCAAAAAGAAAGTAATCAAAAAGAAAGTACTCTGCTGAGTAAGATTTAGGAGAGTGAGGACTCAGGGAAAATTTTACTTTTCAACTGAAACCCTTCTGTACTCCTTTCATTTTCCTACCATATATGGATTTATTACAAACACATATTTAAGAAAACAGAAGAAAGTGACATGAACTCCCCTGCTCTTTGTTACCTTTGCTCTTGAAACTAGACAAAAGTGTACAAGAAAACAAATCAACATCTGTATCTGCATTCACCATAGTCCACGCGCGCCTGCCATAGCCACGTACTGCGGGAGGTACTGGGCCAAAGCCACCAACTAAGGCAGACGCCCCAGGACCTTACATCCTAGAGCCACAGGCCACCACAGTCCTCCCTACTTCTTGTAAAGGACTCTGCACCTCAAAGGGCTCACAAGAATGAGAAAATATATGGTGAACACTGCAAAAATGCAGACAGAAAAAGGCCAATCTTGTGAGAGTTTATCACTTGATATACAAACTGTAACTTGACATTGACACTCAAATTAGGAAACCAAATGATTATAAGTATCAGTAATATAGCTCTGTGCAGCTTAATAAGCATTCTGACACCTCATTCAATCCTTACAACTCTGACAAGTAAATTCTTTCCCTCTGCCCATTCATTCAAAAGCCGAAAAAACAGAAGCTGCGAATATTATTTACTTGGCCAGAGTCACCAAGCTAGTAAACTAGAATCTATATTTGGTCTTCTTACATGTAATAGTATGTATTATTATGCTTCATACATAATATACCTTATATAATATATAATTATTCAATATATAGGTTATTCTATTTTTTCTTTTTTTTGGGCTGTGTTGGGTCTTTGTTGCTGCGTGCAGGCTTTCTCTAATTGCGGCGAGCGGGGGCTACTCTTCGTTGCATGTGTGGGCTTCTCATTGTGGTGGTTTCTCTTGTTGCAGAGCATGGGCTCTAGGTGCGTGGGCTTCAGTAGCTGTGGCGTGCGGGCTCAGTAGTTGTGGCTTGAGGGCCCTAGAGCACAGCACAGGCTCAGTAGTTGTGGCACATGGGCTTAGTTGCTCAGCAGCATGTGGGATCTTCCCGGACCAGGGCTCAAACCCGTGTCCCCTGCATTGGCAGGCGGATTCTTCACCACTGTGCCACCAGGGAAGTCCTCTATTTCTTATTACATAGGAAATAAAGAGTAAATATACATATATATTTCTTATACTATACTACCTGTCTCTGAGTAAATCTGAGCTTAATGCTTTTTTAAAAGTTTAATCTGCATTTGAATATCTACTGTAACTAAGGCAGACCTAAATACTTTATAAATGCTTTCACATGCCCCCACCATATTTTGGCAAAATTTAAACACAATCTTTGACAAAATAAAGCTAAGTGAAGAATACTGATAATGGCCTATAATGCTTAAGAAATATTCCCAATTTTTACAACTAGCTAAGAAATTATAAACTTATAGTTATTTCAAGATAACCCTACAGGGCCTTTCAATAAATTTACTTCAACACTGCCAGATTTACAGCTCCTTATAAGCTTTGAGACTGGGGAACATTCAAGAGCACGAGAAGGAAGCATTAACCATCCAGAACATCTTCCCACGGTCTGTCTTAAGCCACTTTCTCCATGTGCGCTGGGCAGTGTACCCAGTGTGGTCTCCTATAACAAGAGAAATGCAAAGCTATCTTGCTGTCAGACCCAGGTCAGCTAACCATCACACCAGTAGTTAAGATGCTAAATTAAAATTTGAAATTAACTACAAAGTTCAATAGCTCATCTCTGGAAACAAATGAAACTGAAACACAACTCTTTCGGTGGTAATTTTGCTATACTAAGCTCGGTCAGCAAAAGAATAAGTTTTAATTTCATTCCACAACTACAAAAACACATCACTGTTTAACTGGCAGCCAAACAGAAAGACAGACCACCACGACAGTGGCTTCTTGTGATGGCTGCATCCCTCAGCAGCTCCCTTCCTGCACGGGGACGTGGGGAAGGAACACTGACATCTTGCAGACAAGCCTAGACTTGTGCCTTACACACAGAAGAACGCATGACTGACTTTTTCTCGGGAATACACAATGCATATTTTCATCTAATTTTACTGAAAGCAACAAAGAAGGAAGAGCTACAGAACAGTAGTGAGAATACAGTATTGCCACAAAACTAGCGTGGGTGGTAGATCAACACTGAGTGAAGGGGACCAACTTCTAACAGGTTTTAACCTGCAGCTGGGTTAATGAGTCCGTGGTGTGAAACACCTGCAGTAAAGTACACTGAGTACCTTGTGATGGCTGCCACAGCCCCAAACAGAATCACGTGCCCCCTTTAAAGCACTGTTAGCTCTTAAACAGATGGGCTCGGTGATACTGGTGATACTCATGCAGGTATGTTTTGTTAATTAAGGAGCCTGACATGAAGATAGATTACACTGTGGTTTAAATAAAGGAAAACAAGTAGATGGGAAAATTCTCAGGCTAAGGGAGTGGGGGTAGAGTGGAGTAACATATATCCCAGCTTATAAGGGTGATGACAGGGGCAAGTGATGCTAGATGTAACATCAGATTCTGAACAACTGAAACTGATACAGAATCTGTCTTCCCACTGTCACTGAGAGAGAAACTAGGCCTGGTTTTTGGCTTCAAAGAATTATGTAATGCTATTAAACCTCACAGAACTCTGAGTACCCTCTTCCCCAAGTTTTTCTGGAGCCAAGTATTACTAAAAACACAGTCTTCCATAGTATAAACAACCCTTACATGGTACAAAGCTCTTTCAAATACTTTATTTCATTAAAAGACCAATGATACAGTCCAAAAGGTCTCTGGCTCCGAAATCCTGGCAAAGTCACTTGATCTGTCTGGCTGCTTCCTTGATAAATAACTGGGCCTGAAAATTTTGATGAAGATACTAATTAATATTTCATAATCCCCATCTTCAATGACTAAATGTTTTACAAGCATATACTCACAAAACCCTCACTCACTATGAGATATACTTCTCTTACCCTCATTTCATAGCCGAGGAAACTGAGGCACAGAGGGGCTAAGGAACTTGCCCGAGGTCCCAAAGCGAGGATAATAAACTGACCTGCTGGATCCAGGTCAGACCTAGGATGCAATGACTTTCAAGCAAACTGAGTGTGAATGGTGAGGATGAAGTCTTCCTACACAGCCTGCCAATGAAACAGGTGATCAAAGGCCAAGGAGAAAAAAAGACAAAAGGCCTTTTTAAAATCCCTTAAGGATTACTGATTCAAGATCTGGCATACTTTCACGAAAACAATAACGCAACACCTCTTCACAGAAAGGAGCACGCCCCTGAGAAGCATCAAGTGCTCTCCGGCTTTTCTCCTCTGCCGATTACAGATTCTCTTCCAGGGAAGCACAACTGGACTTGAAATGCTGGGCCTTTACGATCACCTCCCAGTGTGAGGTGCTATGACATTAAATTTTACATAAATAAACTGTAATTGTTTTGTGAACAACCAGAGAAAGGAGCTATTGTTTGGTGTTAGCATCGAGTATTAGGCAGTGCTCCTTATCTCTTGCCATAACTTTCAAAGGGGAACAAATTTATAATTCACTGCTACAATGCAGACCACACATCACATGAGAAATTTAGAAACCAGCTGGGATAAATGCCCCGAGAGATTTTTGAGGACAGGAACCCTTACCTTTCTGCATCTTTGCACCCTGCACTACGTGCACTGCATGAAACCTGCATATGAGCATTTCCTGGAGATTATCAACAACGGTAAAGTATTACCAAAAGAACGAAGGTGGCAAGACTAGCAGATTCCAAACCGATTTTGTACAGAAATAAAACTGCGTCTAATAATGCAACAGTTAAATACGGACCCCCGGTCCTTCTCAGAATAAAAACATGCTCTGGGTGTTGGCCGAGGACCTTTCACTTCCAAAAGGAAAAAGAGTAAACCACCACGAACTTTCTGCCTCTCTCATCCTAAACAGCTGAATCATTCACATATTCAACCGCCCAGAATTCTTCCAAGGACTGTCAATGCAGGCTCTGCTTCTTGGGAAATCCGAATTTAAGACCTTCCCTAGGAGAGCACAGAAGAATTATAGGAAATGAACGGGATTCCCAAATGACGCAGACTTAGAGGAGTTGCGTTATCCCTAATCCAACAGGAGGCCCTGGATATCACATCAATCTCCACTGAAGAAAAGACACCAGTTTGAGAAAACATACTCATTCCTCCCACGGATATTTATTAAACCCGTACTTGGCGCAAGGCGCACGGGCACCGGGTGGTGGAATGCGGCTGCCGCGGCCCCACCGCCAGTCTGACGCCCCCAAAAGACCGCGGGCCAGGCGCTGGGGCTGGGGGTCCGGGACCCGGCGCCTCACGCCCACACGGGTCTCCCGAGCTGCGTGGGTTCACTCGTGGCGAAATAACAAACCGGTGTGGCCGCCGCGGCGAGGGTCACGCACACCCGCGCGGCCGGTGGGACACCGCACCCGCGCTGGGGGGGGGCCCTCCGGGGGTCATAGGGGATCCCTGGAGGGCGCATGGGGGCCCCTGAAGCGCCGTGGGGTTCCAGGGGGTGCGTTGGGAGGGCTACATGGGTTCCAGAGGATCCCTGGAGGGCAGGTGGGGGACTCCGGGGGTCCTAGGAGGTCCCTGGAGAGTGGGGGGGCCAGGGGCATTCTGGGGATTTCAGGGGGCGCCGAGGGGCCCTAGGGGAATCTCTGGAGGGCGTGTGAGGGTTGAGGGCCCCTGGGGCGTTCTGGGGGCCCCCAAGGAAAGTGGGGGGGGCCGCCGGCCGGGGACGGAGACCCCCGATCAGGGCACGCGCGGTCCGGCGCTCACCCAAAGAGCCCTCGGAGGAAGGAGTGGGAGGCCTTGACTCGCTTCTCGGCCTCCGCCATCAGTTGCACCGCCTCTCGCTCCTTCCCCGCGTTGTCCATGTCGCCAGCCGAGACCGCCGCCACAACCTCCTCTACGAGTCGGACGCGCCTCCCGCGCCTCCCGCGCCTCTCGCAGCAGCGGGCCGCGCAGCCTGTCGGGAGTTGCAGTCCAGGCCGCGCCCGGGCCGTCCTCTCGCAGCTGCGGGGCGCGGAGGCGCAGCGTGCAACCTGTCGGGAGTTGTAGTCCAGGCCGCACTCTGCGGCGGGAGCGAGTGAGGCGTCCACTACCATACCCAGAAGGCCGCAGAGTCCGCGGGCGTCGGGGGCCTCGAGGCGGGAGTCCTGACCCTCTGTAGGGCCCTCTGCGAAGGGGAACGTTAATCTTTTAAGGATGTGGGGAACGGAAAGGAGCCCTTGTCTTCCAGAGAAGACCGCCTCAAACTCAAGCATCACGTTGGATCAGGAGTCTGCCCAGCACGACCGTGGCCGGGGGATGGACGGGGACGCGGGGACAACGGGGTGGATGAGGACACGGCGGGTGGCAGGCTGGAAAGCTTCACTGCACGCGAATTCCGCGAGCGTGTAAGGCGGCCAGGGACGCAGCTGCAATAACCTTGCGATGCCCCGCCCACCCACCCTCCAGCTCCAGCAGGAGGAGGAACCACGTTTATCTTCAGAGCAAGGCATTTAAGAGGGAAACCGTTGCCCCAATATAAATTCAGAGTTGGGGCTTCCCTGGTGGCGCAGTGGTTAAGAATCTGCCAGCCAATGCAGGGGACACGGGTTCAAGCCCTGGTCTGGGAAGATCCCACATGCTGTGGAGCATCTAAACCTGTGGACCACAACTACTGAGCCTGTGCTCTCGAGCCCGCGAGCCACAACTACTGGAGCCCCCGCGCCTAGAGCCCATGCTCCGCAACAAGAGAAGCCACCGCAATGAGAAGCCCGTGCACCACAAGGAAGAGTAGCCCCCACTAGCCACAACTAGAGAAAGCCCGCACGCCGCAAAGAAGACCCAACGCAGCCAAAAATAAATAAATAAATTTATTTTTAAAAAAATTCAGAGTTGTTTTTCAGTCTCTGCATATTGTAACTTTCTGTCGGTCCTCCTCCTTGGTTAAAGAAGACTTGCATATATGGGATATGTGCATAGTCCTCTGTTTTTACTGACTGAATTCTTTTCAATGGATGTGAGCCATTGAGCTCTCTTATTCTTTACATAATGCTGGCCACAGTGTGGAGTGGGTCTCCTGGGACACAGTTCTGCCTGCCAGGAACTTATAATCTCCTAGGAGAAGTATCCGTAGATAGACGCTACCCTGTGCCAACGATTTCCAGGCCTGTCCTGGAAGGACAGGGGGAATTATTTTTTAATGCAAAGTCTAGGCCATTTACACTTGGTAATGCTAAAGCAGAAGTGGTGAAGCAAATATGAAAATCGCTGCGAAATGAGAACTTGTGACAGTTTCAAACTATTAATAAATACACTGTGGGCACTGGCACACAAAATACATCTAAGCAAATGAAGCCTGAACTGAGAGAGCAAGGTAAGAAGGGCGAAACTCCTAAAAGGAAAGGTCACTAAAGCGTATGTCAGAGTCCCTACAGTGCAGCCACTCTAGAGACGGAAGGAAGCCTCAGATCCTCAGGCAGAGTTTATTAACTTTTACTACATGCATTATTCTAATTTCAAAAAGCTAATCTGGAGCAGTATTGGTGAAGAAGGAAGCAGGAAACTAGAGGAAGTAAATGCAGGAGTAAAGAGAAAAACTGCGAAAAGTGGACACGAGCAGTCGAGGAGCAGAGCAGTCTGTGGGGATTTGGTGGAGGGTCCAACTCGAAAACTCCAAGTGCAGCGTGAGTGTGTTGATTAAAGCAGTTCCCAAAGGATGTTCAAGAAATACTGATCCCTGAGCTCCTCGCTCTTTGTTTTGGCATCTCGTGGAGCTGGAGTCTAGGAAGTGTGCGTTTAAGGAAGAACACCACTATTCTGAAGCATGCAATTCTAGATTCTCAAATCTGTAGTCAGCGGAGAAGGAGGCAGGATGGACTGCCTTCTCTAAACCAGAACTTGCAGTGATGGGTGGCAGGGGGACATCTGGACAGTTTTGATGTTTCTGGGTATTTCGCTCAGTCTCTTCTCTCTCACGGGCACTCCCAGCCTTCCCCGCCAGACCACACCCCTGTGGGAAAAAACGTCAAACCTTCATTGTTGTGTCAAGTGCGTGTTTTCTTCTCCCGGTGGCTGGGTGAGGGGAGGTAGCAGGGCAGAGGGACAGACCTCTCAGAATAAGCACTGACCAGAGGGATGGAGGAGGGATCCTCAAAGCAGGAGGGAGGAGCTGTAGTGGACCAGGGAGGGGGCGAGGCCCTGGAGTAGATCCGAAGGAGCCGTGGCCCACACCTGTGCCAGCCAGGATGGTGGCCACTTAAATTTAGATCAGATAATATGAAATGAAATGTGAATTTCACCCCTCAGTCACGCCGCATTTCAACCGCTGTGCAGCCACATGTAGCTAGTGGTTGCCGTTTTATCACTGTACAGAGTTCTAGTGGACAGCACTGGCCTGTGCATACCTTGCGTTTTAGCAGCTCTGGACACTTTGAAGAAAAGAGGAAGACGGCTTCAGAGCTTCTGAGAAGATGGAGCTGGGAAAGAGGAGCCTCACCCCGAACGAGACGAAACCAGGCAGAAGCTGCAGGCCTATGCCTGTGAGCAGGTCAGGTGACGGACACACAGGAGTAGATGGAATGTCGTGTCCACCCACCCACCTGAGAGGTGGTCTGCAAAAGCAGACACAGGCCCTGTGACAGCTGCAGCTCTAGGAAAGGCGGGTCAGGACGCGACCCACGTGGGAATCTAGGTGTGGTGTCTGCATGTGCTCGCAGAGGGGCTGCAGCATGGGGGTCCCGTGTGGAGCCGGTACCTGAGGGGGCAGCGGGCGCCCTTGCGGCCTGCCTCAGGGTGCCTCTGACTGCTCAGTGGCCAGGCGGCAGCTGCCAGGTACAGCTCACCTAGTGTCACCCTCTGGTTTCAAAGTCAGTAGGAAACTTCTGACAGTGACTAGCACTTAATCTTCCTGTCCCTGCTGCTCCCGACTGCCAGCACCTGCAATTCTCCTGACGGTTCTCTCTGGCCTTCCAGCTGCTCTGATTGGATGCTGCGGGAGGCAAGGGGGAGGTAATTAACCTCATGAACAGGGGAATTCACGCCCCTTTGCCTCCTGGGAGCAGCCCTCAATCAATGACTGTTAGAAGTTGGAGGATAAATACCCCTCTGGTCGGACAGCTGAGGAATGTTCTACACTCTCCCCCGAGGTGCTCAGTGGGAATGAGCCCCCGTTGCCAAAAGGAGAAGGTAGCTTGTTCGGTGCCCTGCATTGGCTTCCTTCCCCGCCCTGTCCCCACACCCCTACTGGCGCTGCCTAGTGGTGTCACCTCCCCACAAACTGCTCTCACTAGAATCCTTGTCTCGAGGTCTGCTTCTGGGAGGACACCAGTCTGGACAGGGAGAGTGTGCGCTGAGGACCAGTAGGTGCGTTCCGGCCCCCATGCTCATTGCAAGTTCATCAGCCGAGCTTCTCACCTGTGGGTCACTGCAGACGCAGGGCTCTGGTTCCCACTTCCAACGTGGTATAAAACCACAACAGCCATTTGTCACTGGCATCCCCCGTGGTCGAGGCGCTGCCTGGCGTCTCACTCAGGGTCTCTCAGTGAGGGTGTAGCTGGAGCTGGTGTTGACTCTTCCCACTCTCCTGGTGCCGGGGGTGGGAAGACTCATGTGGCCCCTCGCAGGCTCTCTCTGGACTCACGTGGAGGCCAAAGAACCAAAGGTGCTGGGGGCCGGCACCCAGGCAGCAGCCCCGTCACCTTTAACCTAGTCTCCAAAGTTTCCAGGCATCACTTACGTTTCCCGGAAGGAAATCACTCACCTGTGTTCAAGGGGAGGGTCTCAAAGGCTTTGCAGACATGTTAAAACCTCCACAGTTAGGTTCCAGGGAGCCAGTCCCCACCCTGGTCCACTCTGGTTGTGCTGACAAAGCTGGGAACCAGGAGCCCCCAAGCTGGGAGCCACCCTTTCCTCCAAGGGCCCTGGAGCCCTGAGAGGCTCTGCCCCGTCTTCAGCTGCCTCCTCCAAGGACATCTCGGCCTCGCTTCCATCTGCAGCATGAGTGGCTCAGAGGCAGCCAGTCAAAGCCAGGCCCCATCCACTGCTCCCCTTTAGAAAGAGGGAAAAGGGAAGCCATTCCAGAAGGCCCTTCATCCAAAAGCATCAAAGTAACGAATTCAGGACAAGGAATATTCTCCATTCTTGTTGATGAGGTTGGGCTTCTGTACTTTTTGCAGCATTAAGGATAGAATTTAATTACTTTATTTCCAGTGGTTCTTTTCATTTTCCTCAAGGACTTGCAAAACGCAAGAGCAATTGAATGGGGAGCTTCAGAGGAATCATTGGATCTGTGTTTTTTATTACAGTTGTTTTTACTTTTCGAAACAACATTTGGGTATGTGTATGTTTGAGACATTTCACACCGTGTCAAAATTTCTAGAAATATTCCCAAAGGCAGCTTTGTTAATATTATTTAACATTTCCTTAAGAAATTATTTTATAAAATTTAGAACAAAGCATTAGAAAAGGTAAAATTAATTTAATACACAGTATCTGTTATAGGAAACATAGAAAATCTTAAGGTAAAATAAATATTCATGAAAAAATAGTATTGTTGTTAATGTTATTCTTCTAATTAATCTATATGAAACTCTAAAACGTGTTTCGAAATTAACTTGATGCACTTAAATATGGCAAATAGGCATAAAAACAAAGATGACACAATTTTTATTCATATGATATGTTCAAAGACCTCTCTTTTCTCTTGGCTCAATATAATTCTTTTCAAAGTTATGGTTCTGAGCTACAGGGAAAAAATAGTTTATTTCCTGGACTGTTCTGATATCCTTTCACATTATTTTTTAAATGGAATTTGCTTATTTTAATATTTATTTATTTATTTACTTGGCTGCACTGAGTCTTAGTTCCCTGACCAGGGATTGAACCCGTGACCCCTACGTTGGGAGTGCAGTCTTAACCACTGGACCACCAGGGAAGTCCCTCCTTTCACATTATCATTTAATGCTAAAATAAAGGAAATTTTAGGAAAAAAATTTTCACCCATATTTCTACCTACCTGAGACTTCCTTTTTCACAAATATGTTTTCCTATCAAATCTTTATCATTTACACTGCTATATTTAAAATGGATGACCAACAAGGACCTACCGTATAGCACAGGGACCTCTGTTCGATATTATGTAACAACCTAAATGGGAAAATATATAACTAAGTCACTTTGCTGTACCCCTGAAACTATCACGACATTATTACTCAACTATAATATAAGAATTAAAATAAAATAAAATAAATATTTAAAATCTTTATCTTTTAAACCGACAAATATGCAGGAATTATTAGAGTGTATATTTGTATTTTGTTTAGGAAAGAACCATTTTCTACGTTGCTACAAGTCTTTGTAATTGATTGCTCATGGGTAATAGTTCACTGCACTGAATTTAACATATCCGTTCCCCATTGTGGCATATTTGGGTTTTGTCACATTTGACTATTACCAAAACGCTCAGGGCCATCCCAAAATGCAAGAAGGCTTTTCCCAGCAGCGGTCACATGGACTCAGCTTCTCTAGGGTGTAGTGCTGACCGCTCTTCACACTCCGCCCCTCTGTACTGGTGACATCGGGAAACACTGGTGATGTTTGTTGTCCACGGATTCTGTGCCTGCAACTGTGCCTATTCCCTAACATTTATTTGTAACCAAAATCAACACCCAGGGCACTTTTGCAGTCATTTGCAGACGTGTGCAGAGCAGGAGATACTGGCGTGCTCGATGCACACGAGGATGAGTCCACACGCTGGTCTCATGTCGTAAATGACTGTCCGTCTCGTAGTCCATTTAGTGCCATGTTTTTCACATTTTGTACTTTCTATTGGCGATTTTGCTATTTAAACCAGCCCCCAAGCATGGTGCTGAAGTGCTATCTAGCGTCCTCAGGGGAGAAGGCGGGCCATGCCCTCCAGAGGAAACACGTCTGTTGAATAAGCTTTGTTGAGGCACGAGTTACAGGGCTGTTGGCTGTGAGTCCCTGTTAAGGAGTCAACGAGATGTCAAATAAAACGATATATTTCATATACAAGATGGTGACATACTGATGGGTGACCAGACACTCACGGGAAGCAAACCTATGTTACCCTGGGATGGCGATGGTTCGGTCTTTGTTAATTTAGGGATTTGTGCTGACTTTACAGAACGGAACTACCTCGAATGATGAGAATCGACTACATTAGGAGGGTATCTGGTAAAGACAATGAAATGAAGTCAGATCAGGGAGTCTCTCTTTCCCACTCCTTAAAAGAAATGGATAAAGTAAAAATCTAGCAACTCTTCCTGAGAATTAAGACAGAGAAATCTCCCTGTGTCAGATCACATTGCCCCCAGCTCCACTCACCACCCATCTATGAGATGTCTGTCCTGTGGTGCTGACCTGTACGGACTCCATCAATGGGGCCCTGACCTCTGACTTCCTGTTGTGTCTGGCCAAAAAGGTGCCCAGCCTGTGGTAGAGGGCAGAAGGTAAGGGACATCCCCTGACCAGGTGGCCAGCTGAGGCTCCCCTCATCCCGTATGCCCTGGGCTCCCTTGCCCCTGCAGCATTGTAGATAAACCCATAAATAAGCCCTCCTATTGCTAGTGTATCCTATTTACTACTGGGACCCTGACAGACACACTCCCCAGCTCACTGTCTGAAGACGGTGAAACCTTGAAACCCAGACCGGAAAAGGTCAGTGTGAGAAAGGACAATTTTAGGCCAGTCTCACTTAGGAACATGAACACAAAAATTTTAAACAAACATTAGCAAACACACCATGCAAAAAAAATCTTGATGGTTATGGACATAAATGTGAAATGCTAAACTTTAAAACTTTAAGAAGTTTTAAGGGAAAATACAGGAAAGAAGCTTTATGACCTTGATTTCCTAGATAGACATCAAAACTGCAAACCGTAAGAGAAAAAATCGATACATTCACTCCCGTAAGATTAAAGATTTATTTTCACCAACTTTGACTCCAACGAAAAGACAAAACCACAACCCAGAAAAAGATATCTGCAGCACATTTGCCCTCAGATAATTATTATTAAGGGTAAAGAAATTCTACAAATCAATGGAAGACCAACAACCAAATAGAAAACATGGGCAAAGGACTTGAAGGACTGAAGGTTGCAGCAAAGTCTGGGTCCTCTTCAGCTTTTGCTGCTCATTGCCTGAGGAGGACAGTGGTTTGTTCATAGAAAACCAGAAAGGCAGCAGGGAAGCAGCCAGAGGCCTGCGGGGCCTGGGTGCCTTTTCTTTGCTTTCAGGACGGGGCCTGATGGCTGTTTAAGTGGAGTAGCCTGTTAAGAACTGGTAGACCAACATTGCAGGATTATGGACACCGGCTGCAGAAAAGCAATGTGACAAAGGACAACGGCGTGTGACAAACCCGCCACCCTCGGTCCCCACGTAGAAGTCCCATGGAGACAGAATGCCAGCCCCTGTGACCTTCTGAGTCCCATGGTTTCTCAGGCGTCCTAGTCTGGAAAAAGCAGATGTCCGCTGGGCCTTTGGAGGCGGTGTGAGCTCCGAGCCATCTGGAGCTCCGCCCCGTCACGGCTGGCTTTCTGCTGCTGGCCTGCTCCCCGGGACCAGCAGGGCTCTCTAGCCAGGGTCAGCCACGTCCTTCTGCTACAGCGCAGGGATCAGGGCTGCCGCTGGCGGCTGGCAGTGTCCCCTGCAGCCTCCGCCGGGAGCGTGCGAGGCAGCCACCCCTCCATCCCGGGGCTGCTCCTCGCTGGGCTCTCTTTGAAGGGTTTCTGGTGGCAGGGTGAGCCTCAAATAGATTGGCATCCTGCTTGGGTTACATCCAGGTCAGCAGCCAGGCCGGATCAGGACTATTTAGGGGAAAAGGAGGAGCTTATCAAACACAAACACAAACAAAACAAAACGGAAAGACAGTGGAGAGAAGAGCCCAGAGGAAGCCAGCCTGCTGTTTGCAAGGGCTCAGTTGTTCCTGCAGATAGAGGAGAAGAGGCTTGGGAGCAGACGCAGGTCCCTAAGAGAGCGTGACACTGTGACCCGTGTCCCAGGCCCAGGCCGGCAGTGGCAGAGGGATGGAGGGAGGGAATGGCCAGAAGCCCAGGGCCAGTCCACCTGCCTCACCTCCTCCTTCTTATTAAAACAGCTGAAGCCCTGCCCCAGGCACCATGCTGGTACTTCTGTACCTTTTATCATTTAACTTTCACAGTCAGCTTCCTATGACACCGATTTTACAGGCCCGGAAAGAGACTCAGGAGGTAAAGCAATGGCCGAGCCACAGTGGCGAGGCTGCCCCACCTCGGCCCCTGCTGGGCAGCGGCCCCCTTCACAGCAGCCCAGGACACACAGTGAGACCAGACTGACCACTGACCAGCCCGGATGTCTGGACCCAGCCTGGCTGGGCAGGGGATGCTCTACCTGGCTACCTGTCCTGGAGCATGCCGGGCACCCTAGGGCATGGGTTCCCACCTGCTACATGACCTCCAGGTCCCCCCACACTTTGGGGAGCAATGCCACCCCACTTCAGATGTCTAGTCAGAGCGTAACATGACGAGCAGAGGTTTTGACCAGGGTGATCTGTGCAGGCCCTGGGAACTTCATGGGACGAGGGCAGCAGGGGTGGGGGACACAGCAATGACCAAGGTAGGACCAGGGAGTGGGTTAAAAGCCATAGCCAGGAAACTCCTGTCTCCAGACCCCAGCCTCACAAGCAGAGCCTTTCTGCTGAGTGCTAAGGCTGTTTCATTTCCTGCTTATTTGCCCCTGGGAGCAGCTGATAAAGAAATCCCAAGCCTGGTTGGCAACAGCAAAACCAGGAAGTTGTGCAGCTCACAGAGGGGCCCCCCTTGGATCCCTGCTACCTGACCCACACACAACCAGCCAAGGGCTCACCTGAGATGAATCCCATCCTCTTGCCCCCGTGACTGGTGCAGCCATGGCTCTGCTACCAGGTTCAGCCTGTGAGTCAGGAGGTCAGGTTTGTTGGACTCTGGGGAAAGATGCTTCCTCTTTCTTAAGAACCAACTGTTGTCTTCCTCTGGGTGGCGTGGCAGCAGACGAGAAGGTAGCCTGGGTCCAGGCAGGTGGAAGGGGCCAAGGTGCAGACCTCACTCTTCTCATCCTTGCCCCCGCAAGGCTCTGCAGGGGCAGCCCTTTTCCACTCAGTGGCCCGGGTACCAGTCAGGAAAAGGGGTGGTGGCAGGAGGGGGACTCCAGTCTGGGTGTCTGTTCCACAGGGAGCTCTGTGCTTATTCCTGCACACCCTTCATCCATCTATCCATCCACCTGTCTACCCACTCACTCATCCATCCATCCATTCATCCATCCATCCATCCCTCCATCCACCCAACTGTCCGTCCATCCTTCTATCCATCCATCTGTCCATTCATCCACCTGTCCTTCCATCCACCTGTCCACTTACTCATTCATGCATTTGTCCATGCATCCGTCCATCCATCTGTTCATCCATCCATCTGTCCTTCCATCCACCTCTCCACCCACCCACTCCATCCATCCAAACTGCTCTTTTGAGGTATAATTGACATACAATGAACTCACATATTTAAACTCACACTTTGATGAGCTTTGACATACGAATTTCCCATGAAATCGTCTGTACAATCCATAAAAATGAACACATCTACCCCCCAAAGGTTCCTCATGCCCCTTTGCGTTCCCTCCTTCCCACCCCTCGTTCCATGGACATACACAGGCCCCATATTTGCTATGGTTCCATGCTATAACTAGGCCATATTTTCCCCTTCTTCTATGGACAAGAACAGGGCTCCCATTTTTCACTTTTCATGAACATAACCAACAAGTGTACCCTTATTCCATGGAAATAGTCAGGCTCCCTATTTTCCTCTTACCCCTTGGCTGTAACCAGGCAGCATATTTTCCTATTATTCCATGGAAATAAATACGTCCTGTATTTTCCCCTTGTTCTGTGGACATGATTGGGCCAGATACGGAGCCAGGGCCTCTAGCTCCCTGTTGGTTACTTCATGGACATAACCAAGTTCCCTATTGTGGGATAATAGAAAATATACATACTGGTGTCTGCCCCTGGTTCCTGGCACAGGGCTCCCTGAACCCCGTAACTTCCTGGGTGACGGGGGTGTCTTCTGTTCTAATGATGTGACTCTGGGTGGCTTCTGGATGGAAGCTGGTCACCAGAAAGATCAGGCCATGACTGGAAGCTTGGGATTTTTAGCCCTACCTCTGCTTTCTTTTGAGAAGGGAGAAGGGCTGAGGAGTTCGATCATGCCTACATGATGAAGCTGCCATGAAATCCCGAAAGTATGGGATACAGACACTATCAGGGTTGGTGCACACAAGGAGGTGCTGGGAGAGTGGCACCTGGGCGGGGCGTGGAAGCTCCGTGCCCCTCCGCACACACCTTGCCCTACGTGTCTCTTGCATCTGGATGGTGTCTGTATCCTTTAACATATCCTTTTATAATAAACTGGTAAACCTACGTAAATGGTTCCCTGAGCTCTGTAAGCCTCACTAGCAAATTAATCGAACCCGAGGAGGGGGTCGTGGTGACCTCCGATCTCCAGCTGGTCGGTCAGAAGCACAGGTGACGACCTGGACTTGAGGTTGTCCTAGAAGTGTGGGGCGGGAGGCATCTTGCAGGCCTGAACCCTTACCCTGTGGGGTCTGATGCCGTCTCCAGGTAGATGGTGTCGGAATGGAGTTGAATTGTAGGACATCCAGCCAGTGTCACAGGGAGTTGCTTATTGTGGGGAAAACACCCACCTATTTGGGAACCAGAAGTGCCAGAAGGTGTGTTTAGTGGGAGTAATAAAGGAGGTTCATGGGAGACAAAGACATAGTCGGGGAGAAATGGGTTTTTCCTACACAGGTGGAAAGCTGAGTTTTTCCTTTATACCGTTTTTCCCCTTTCCCGTAGAAACGTCCAGAGACCCTCCTTTTCCTAATCCCATGGGTATGCCCAGGTTCCCTGTTTGCCCTGTTGATGGATGTGATCAGGCCACTTCCTCTGACTTCATGGACTTGCCCAGGCTGTGGGTTCCCCCGTATTCCCCGGACATAGCCGTGTCTTCTCTTTTCTTCTCGCTGCTGGACACCAAGGGCTCCACTGTCCCATGACTCCACGAAGCAATCAGGCCTCATACTCTCCCTTTCTATGGATTTTATCAGTCTCAATATTTTTCTCTTAATTTGTGGACAGAGGCCCCTATTCCCACCGTGTTTCATGGACATGACAGGCCCACGGTTTCCCTTTATTTTATGGACATTAAGTTGCTGCCTTCCCCCCAAGCGTGTTCCAGCTATTTCCCCTTATTCCATGATCTTAACCAAGCCCCTGTTTCCCCTTCTACCGTGGACATGACCAAGGCCCCAGTCTCCCCCTCAACTATGGAAACAATCCGTCCTCTGTATTTTCCCTCTGATTCATGGACGCAGCACTGCTGCCGGATTCATCTTTGCCCCATGGATGTCATCCAGCCGCTATTCTTCCCTTTCCACGGACGGGACCAGGATGCCATTTCCCCCTTAGCCCGTGATCATGCCCTGCTGCATCCTTACTCCTGCGGAGAACCGTAGCCCTGCTTTTTCCTCATTCCACAGGCATGACCGGGACTCCTACTTTTCCCTTAGGTATAGAACTGATGGGGCGTCCTATTTCCTCCCATTCCCTCCTGTTTCCTCGGATGTGTTCATTCCCCTTCTCCCTTTCCTGGGACGTGACCAGGGCCCCTGTCCTCCCCTTGTTCCATGGATATAATCAGCCTCCGATTTTCCCCTAGTCATAGTGTGATAGGCTAAATAACGTCCCTCCACAAGATATTCACATCCTAACCCCAGGAACCTGTGAACATAATCTTAAATGGTAAAGAAGGACTTTGCAGAAGTGATGAAGTTCCAGATCTTGAGGTGGGCAGACATCCTGGATTCTCCAGTCAGGCTCTGAGTGTCTCCCCTCTATCCTCATTAAGAGGGAGGCAGACAGGATCAGGGAGGCCACGTGACCACAGGGGCAGAGATTGGCGTGATGAGGCCACGAGCCAAGGACGCTGGCAGCCCCCAGAAGCTGGAGGAGCCAGGGAACAGATTCTCCCCTGGAGCCTCTGGGAGAGGACAGGCCCCGCTGGCCTTGATTCTGGTCCAGTGAAAATGACTTCAGACTTCTGGCCTCCAGAACTGCAAGATACACTTCTATAGTTTTTTGTTGTTGTTGTTGTTTCTATTTTTTATTTTTTTTGCGGTACGCGGGCCTCTAACCGCCGCGGCCTCTCCCGTTGCGGAGCACAGGCTCCAGACGCGCAGGCCCAGCGGCCATGACTCATGGGCCCAGCCGTTCTGCGGCACGTGGGATCCTCCCGGACCGGGGCATGAACCCGCATCCCCTGCATCGGCAGGCGGACCCCCAACCACTGCACCACCAGGGAAGCCCAGTAATTTTAAGGCATCAAGTTGGTGGCGCTGTGTTATAGTAGGCACAGAAACGAATACACATGACCCTGTGCTCTCAATTTTCTTCTTATACCATGGGCGCTTCAGTGGGTAGAAGTGTGTTACCCCCCAAATATATGGCCATGTCCTGACCCCTAGTACCTGTGAACGGGAACTGACTTGGATACAGAGTCTTTCCAGATCTAACGAAGTGAAGGATGTTAAGATGAGATTATATAAGACTGATGTTCTTTTTTTTATATACATAAAATTTATTTATTTATTTATGGCTGTGTTGGGTCTTCGTTGCTGCGTGGGCTCTCTCTAGTTGTGGCGAGCGGGGGCTACTCTTCGTTGCGGTGCATGAGCTTCTCATTGCAGTGGCTTCTCTCATTGCAGAGCACAGGTTCCAGGCGCGTGGACTTCAGTAGTTGTGGCAGGCAGGCTCAGTCGTTGTGGCTCACGGGCTCTAGAGCGCGGGCTCCGTAGTTGTGGTACGCAGGCTTGGTTGCTCCGTGGCAGGTGGGATCTTCCCGGACCAGGGCTCGAACCTGTGTCCCCTGCATTGGCAGGCGGATTCTTAACCACTGTGCCACCAGGGAAGCCCCAAGACTGATGTTCTAATAGGAGAAAGATGAGACAGATTTGAGACCAAGGGAGGCAGGGGAAGCCATGTGAAGAGGGAGGCACAGATTGGAGTGACACTGCCACGAGCCCAAGAACTCCGGGAGTGACACGACAAGGCTTCTTTTAGTTTTATTCTACAGACATAGCCAGGGTCTATATTTTCCTCTCATTCCATGGAAATCACCAGAGTCCCATTTTCTCTTATTATGCTATTAATCTACAGACATTATCCACATTTCATCAATTGTCCCACTAATGTTCTTTTTCTGGAGCAGAACCCCATTCAGGATCCCACCTTAATGAGTGTCTTAAAAATAGGGAGCTCTTACAGGCTTCTGGGTGCAGGTGATGGGGTTCAGGACATGCTACCCACAAATATGGCACCTTGGCTTATGGACTGTCTTAAGCTGGAGGAGTCTGAAAAAGGGGCAGAAGCAGGAAGGTCACTCTGACCTCCCACTGGCCCCTCCTCCCTGAAGCAGGAGATAAATGTCCCAAGTGAAAGGTCCCCTCTCTGCACAGGAAGATGGAGGATGTCCTGGTAACCAGAGACGGGAAGGCAGGGCCAAGGAGGCTGCTTAACCTAGCTTGTTACCCCTTCACCACTGGGCACCCCGAGCCCAACCCCTTTGTCTCGGCAACTCCACAGATTTATTGTGTCCCTATCTACAAAGTATGAAAGCTCCCTGTTCTGGTCACTTCTCTGGGTCTTCATTCTCTTGTGAAGTCTCCCACGTACATGTCAAAGCCAGTCAAGTTTGTATACTTGTCTCCTGTTCATCTGCCTTCTGTCAGTTTAAGTCTTAGGCTCAGCCAGAGACCCAAAGAGGGGAGAGGACATTTCCCTTCCCTATATGGGCAACACCTAACCTTCAGGGATCTGCAGGATTAATCTCTGAATGAGGCCCACAGCTCATTCCTCCCTCACAGAGAGGCTGGGGTTACCTCACAAAGCTCCACTGGGGTCACACCAAGATGGTAAGAGCTAGTGCTGGGGTGCAGGCACAGTGGGATCCAGCAGGCTGAACTCTGTGGCGAGTGGGTGGCAGAGATCCAGTGTCTAGAGGAAGTACGGAATAGTGGATGGCCGGGCTGGATGGCTGGAACCCACTGTAGGTAATGTGGAATGTATCCTGTTCAGTGTCCCTGATTCCTTGCATCCCAGTTCAAACATTACCTTCTCCATGGTCTTCCCCGAGTCCCACAAATGGGCCTTCTCTGTCTGATACACCAGCTCTTCTTGCCTGTGGGGTCTGTTCTGGGGGCTTTTGTCCTCACTGGGTGTGAAGGTAACGAGAGGGTCTTGCCAGCCTTGGTGGGTGTTTAGAAATCACACTTGCCTCAATCACTGAAGAACCCAAGGGGCAAGAAAGGTGAACGAGCTGACGGCAGGTTGGGCAGCTGCGCAGGAAGACTTCTCCGGCTGGTCCTCTGGTCAAGTCATGGGCAGGACCTGAAGGAAGGGGTTGGGGCCTCAGTCTCTGTTTTATGGCAGGCGGGCATCTCCTGGGGAAGCCTGCGTGGCGATGGCTGCGGGGAGAGAGGGTGAGTGGACGAGGCTGGCACCTTTCTACCTGGAAAGCCCGGTGGAGAGGAGGCTTCTGAGGCCACAGAGATGGGAGCTGGACCCTGGGGGAACCCTCTGCTGCTGCTGGCGGCCCTGGCCCTGGTGGCCAGGCTGGGTCAATTGCAACAGTGGAGCGGCTTCCAGGAGTCCACGAGCCCAAAGAACGTGAACTCCACCGTCGCCTTCTTCATGGAGACGTACAACAACAACAGCGATGACTCCTACCTGTTCCGCGTGGACCAGCTGCTCCGAAGCCAGGTGCAGGTCAGAGCGGGTGAGCAGGGCCTCGTGGGCACAGATGTGCCTCCCAGAGAGGACCAGGGGGCGCCTTCCTGGGAGCAGGGTCGTTCAGACCCAGAGCCGCCTGAGCACCGAGGTTGCTCTCATTTGAACGGAAATGTCCCCGAGCTCCTCAGCTGCTCTTCCGAGGGAAGAATCGCTTTCATTCAGAAATTTGCCAGAAGGACAGCAAAGGAGGATGGTCTCGTCTCCTTTATTATTCCTCTCATTTGGCAAAACTTAAGTGTTCTCTGTATGTTCCCCTCAGCGATAGTTTTTCCATGTCCAGGGTTGTAAACTCTGAGTCTCGATGTTCTAGCGTGTCCTTCAGAAAGCTGGAATGACACAGAGGACCTCTAGCAGGGTCCTGTAGGAACCTGGAGGTACACGTCATCTCTCATTTTGTTTTACATATAAAGTTTCTCTGAAATACATCAATTGAAGGATAATAGAGGAAAGAAAAGTTGTTAAAAAACCACTTTTGTTGGTCCAACCTGCTCTCAAGTTTAGATAGGAAACTATATGAGTTAGGAAAGAGGCAATAATGCATCTTTGTTCAATTAACTGGATTTGGAAAAAAAACTGACTAGGAGGAAAGGGTTCTGGCCAGAGAGAGGGACGGCAGGAGCACAGAAACCAGCCAGGGTGGGGCAGGGCAGGTGGGCAGTGCTAGTGTGACACTAAGGGGCCTCACAGGGCGTGCACAGCAGCCCGTCTGCCCGAGTCACACACTCTTGCTGCAAGACGGTGGCTCGCGGCGCCAAGGACATTGAGGTGACATGGCCACAAGGTGGCGGCCATCCACCAAATTCTGCCCAAGTTGGCATTTTCTCCCCCATCAGTCTTTGGGGTGAAGCTGGAACCCAAGGAGGCCAGTCATGTGGAGTTGGTCCGTTGTCACTAACAGTTAACAGAAATCACTGTTTATAAGCAAACTTTTGATGTCATACAGCTGGATTAGTGGACAGAGCGAGTGCACCCCTGGGTAGCTGGGTGACGATCGCCTGCTGCCACGTGATTGTGTCCATCTGTACCTCACAGAGGGCAGGGAGGGGATGCGGTGGCTGTCTCTGCTGGGCTCCTGGTCCCCCTTCTGGGTTTGACACGCAGCTCCTCCTGATCGTGGCGTCTTGGTCAAGTACCATCCATACGCTCCAGGCCTCAGTTTCCTGACCTGCAAAGTGGGCAGAATACGAGTGAAGCGGCACCTGTGAGAACATTTGTATCATCATGATTATTCCTATTATTATTTAACTAATGCGTCTAACAATGAATAAGAAAACACTGTGCACTCTGAAATGTTAGTTAACTTTGCCACCAGCGTTTTAATTTCTTCACGCATGCAGGGTGTGCTGAGGGTCAGTGTGAAACCTCTTGGCACCAGCCCTGCAAGCTGGATACAGCCGTCCTTCGATGGAGAGCCAGAAGCCCTGCATCCTGAGGTCCTTCAGTGGCTGCTGGGACCAGGGCGGTGGTCCTGCCCCAGGCCCCTTCCCCTGCTGCTCTGCCCTGAGGTTTTCTGGGGGGCTGTCCTCCCGGAGGCCACCCCAGAGAGTGCCCAGCCTTCTCACTGGTTTGACCACTGACTTTGGGACAAGGCAGCGGGGAGGGAGGAAGAGGACAGAGGCAGAGCCCAGGGAACCTATGAGGCTCCATCCATGCATTCTGAGGACCCTTCTGCAGACTAGGGGGTACGATGGGGCCAAGCTGCCTCCCTGGTCCCAAGGATGCAAGGGAGACAGGTGAGAAGCCACCTGTGGCTGCAGCAGTGGAGCCGGTGCAGAGCAGGGACCGGGCTGCACACATGTTGGGTGCTGACCGGGGACCACTGGGCATTCTCCAGCCAGGAGGGGAGGAGGGAATGGGGACAGAGGCTCCTGGGACTTCACTCTCCAACCCAGCTCCTCCTGGGGAGCATCAGCAATGCTTGGAGTCAAAACTAACAGCCCTTTGGGACTTCCCTGGTGGTCGGTAGGTAAGACTCTGCGCTCCCAATTCAGGGGTCCCAGGTTCGATCCCTGGTCAGGGAACTAGATCCCGGGTGCATGCCGCAACTGAGTCCACATGACACAACTAAAGATCCCATGTGCCACAACTAAGACCTGGCGCAGCCAAAATAAATATTTCAAAAACAAACAAACAAATCTAATAGCCTTTGCTTCTTGGTAGCTGACGACAGGCGTGGAGTACCTAGTCACCGTGAAAATTAGCCGGACCAAGTGCAAGAGGATCAGCACAAACAACTCCAGGTGCCCCATTCAGAGCAAGAAGAAACTGCAGAAGCTGTGTGCTGGAAGCTGTCTGAGAAGGCGCTCCGGTCAAGGGGGGAATAAACGTTTTACAAGGAAACATGGACAGGATGTCGGAAGCTCTGGCAGCCGTGTGGCTGGGACAGAGCGAGGACGCAGCCCCAGGGCTGCCTGATGCCACTGGTGGTGCCTGGGGCCGGGAGAGGGGGAAGGGAAGCCCTCTGACTGGGTGTCTCCCCACCCTGCACTGGCACAGCCCTGGCCCCAGGCCTCCTGGCCGCTGGACACCTCACCCACCTGGCATACTCCCCAGCCCTTAGGTGGAAGCAACTTTACCTTGCTCTGTCTGGCCTGCACCGCTGGGTCCCTGTGGGTTGTCCAGTCACCTCCTTGCCTTCCAACCTATGTCCTCCTTCTGGTCCCTCCTGGCAGCACCTCCTGCAAGCTGGCAGGTGCAGGAGGACTGGGCGGGGGGGGCCCAGGGTGACATTCCTGTGCCGGCTTGGCTGACACTCTCACCCCCAGCATGTGCCAGTGAGTAGATCTGGCCTTGCCCATGTGTCAGCCCGGGTCCAGACTCCCCAGGCAGGGGCTGGTGGTGGAGGCAGGAATTTTTGTTGCCTTCAAAAAAAATATTTCCCTGAAAGCTGATTGTCCGTTTTCTTTCTCCTTCCACAGAGTTTCATTTGTGATTTTCTGGTATATACTGTGCCCTGGATGAACCATTACCAGCTGTGGAACAACTCCTTTCTGGATGCCTAGGTGCATATGTGCAAAGGTCCTTGAAGAAACGTTGGACGGTCGTGCTGTGTGCTTTGCATTGTAGAATCTGAAAGGCCCTTGAATCCCTCATCAGGATCTCGGAACATGCTCACACGTGCATGCACACTCACAGCCACCCAAACCTCACATGTGTGCACTCACACACTCATGCCCACAGTCAATGGTCTTTAGGCGGCCGATGTGGTTGGAGCAGAAGGTTGTTCATCCTTTGGGGGAAGCTCATCACTTAGTTTCTACCTCCAGCCCACATCTCTGAGGCTTTTCACGAGTCAGGTACATCTTGACTCTGGCCTAAGCTTGGAGAGCCCAGGTTCTGTCCCACGCACGTACAACTCTGTGACTGACACCTGTCTTTGTGAGTGTGTCAGGGGTCCCCACGCCCACCCTCTGGCTCAGGAATTCACTAGGAGGATTCCCAGGACCTGGCAGGTGTACAGTCGTACTCAGGGCTGTGAATTTTACAGTGAAGGATACAGGACCAAATTAGCCAAGGGAAGAGGCTCGTGGGGAGAAGTCCCCGCAACCAGGGTCCCCTCCGGGGGCAGCCACACAGGACATGCCTCATTCCTCCAGGAATTAGATAAAGTGTGTGCCGGGGAAACTCCCCAGGGACTCAGTGCCCCAGGATTTCACTGGAGCTGCTCACACAGGCAGCGTCTGCCCAGCATGTACCGAAATTTCAGATTTCTGGAAAGAACGCAGGTGCTCAGCATAAATCCCATTGTTTGTATAAACACTGTAGACCTAGGGAGGCCCTCTTATCACTTAGGGAAAGTTTTATATCGGGAATGGTTTACCTTCCTAGTTCCCAGACTCCAGCCAAGGCCGCCTTTGCAAGCAGGCCTTTCCGAGGACCCTGTGTCTTGGGCTGGCCGTGGGATGGTCTTCCTGACAGAGTTCTCGAGCCGCTCACCGGCTCACTGCTGGTGGAGTGAAGCCCACGGTGTCTTCCGTCATGTGACTCACAGTCAAGCAGAGAAGGTGTGCCCTGGACCACACCCAGGGAGTGGCTGTTGGCTGAGATGCGCCCCCAGACCAGCTGGCCTCCTCCCCAGGGAGCAGTCCCACCATCAGTCACACTGGCAACTGGAGAGAGTGTTTCCTGAGGGGGAAGAGTAAACACACAAACCAGAAACTCACATTTGCCAGAGGGGCCTGAGGCAGAGTGGAGGATGGAGGTGAAGGGTTAAAGGTGGTAAAATTCTTGTGCAAACACGAGGGAAGCTGGAAGCATCTGGTTTTGCAAATCTGACGTCACTGGGGGCTGCCTGGGGCCCTGGTGCTGCCTGCTGCCCTCACTACCTCACTTGACAGCCCTATAAAGGGGCAGCTTATCTCCACAGCACAGGCCAGGAGCCTCCAAAGGAAACTGTCCAGATCCTAACATCCCAGCCGAGGCTGGCCTATTGGCTGAACTTCTAGAAATGGAATGTAAAGGAAGGTAAACTTTCTCTCAGACTGGTAGAATACTGACACCAGTGGACCAAATTATATATACATAACGTAACATCTAGGCAACCACTAAAAAGGCTATGCAGAGATACACTCAAAAACAGTGTAGATCCGTGCAAGGGGAATTCTTAAAAAAGTGTTCAAGAAACTCACAGGAAGAATAAAGAAAACACAAATAAAAAGCAGAGGGCTTCCCTGGTGGTGCAGTGGTTGAGAGTCTACCTGCCGATGCAGGGGACACGGGTTCATGCCCCGGTCCGGGAAGAACCCACATGCCGCTGAGCGGCTGGGCCTGTGAGCCGTGGCCGCTGAGCCTGTGCGTCCGGAGCCTGTGCTCTACAGCGGGAGAGGCCGCAACAGTGAGAGGCCCGCGCACCACACACACACACAAAAAAAGCAGAGAGAACAGAGAACAAATAGTAAAATAGACGTAAGTCCTGACATGTTAATAATGTCATGCATGGTATGTACAAACCATATGTAAATTGTCTAAACAAGCCAATTAAAAGACAGATAATGATATAGTGGATTAAAAAAGTGCCCCAACTGTGTGCTGTCTACAGGAAACTTACTTTAGGTATAACGATACAGGTAGGTTGGAAGTAAAAAAGTGAAGGTTATATTATGCGAACATTAATTGAAAGCAGGAGAGCCTATATTAATATCAGATGAAGTTGACCTCAGGGCAAAGACTATCACCAGGGATAGAGGTGAACATTACGATACATCTACTCTGGAAAAGTTTGACAGTTTCTTTAAAAAAAAAATCCTAAAATATACTTTAGCGTACAAGTCAGCAATTGCATTCCTGGGCATTTAACCTAGAGAAACGAAAACTTAGGTCCACGCGTGAACCTTCCAGGCTTGTACGTAGAAGCTTCATTTGTAATAGCCCCAGACTTGAAAACAACTAACACACCTACGATGGGTAAATAGTTAACTGTGGTACTGAGGATGGCATGGAATGCCACTAAGCAATTAAAAGGCACACACTACTGATGCATGAAACAACTTGGATAGATCCCAAGGGCATTGTGACCAGTCTCCAAAGGGCACACACCATATGATTCTATTTACACAACATGTTTGAATTGCCACAGTAATAAAGATGGAGAAGTGAGTGGTTGCTGGGAGTTTGAGATGGCGAAAGAAAGGTGTGACTACAGAGGGCTTAGTGCAGAATGTCTTCGTGGTGGCGGACACACAAATCAACACATATGACAAAATGACACACATACACACTGTACGGCGTCCGTTTCCTGCTTGTGATATTTTTCTGTAATTACAAAAGATGTAACCATGGCGGGAAGCTAGATGAAGGGTACAAGAGACCGCTCTGTACGCTTTGTAACTTCCTGTGAATCTGCATTTCAAAATAAAAAAAAAGTTTCAAAAACCCACTGGGCTGAGAAATCCAAAATCAATGAGCACTAATGTCCTACCTTGCCTTTATTCTCCCCTCCCACCCTCACCTCCAGACATGGCAACCAAAGTGCCGGAAGAGAGCTGCATGGCTGGTTAATATTAAATTATACTGCTAGTGCCCATATTCTTACGAATCCCTGTTTGTTTGAATATCTGCTTTGTGTTAGGCATTGTGTTAAGCAACTTACAAGCATTATCATCATTAATCTTTGCAACTCTTCCAAGAAATAGGTACTGTCATTCTCGTTTAAAGATGAAGAAATTGTAGGTTAGCATTTTCCCAGACAGTTGGCGGAGGGAACTCTCACCTGGGTCCCACCTGAAATGGGGTCCTGAGGACTCCGGAACTTTCATAGGGAGAGTAGAAGTTGAAAAACATTGTTCTTTCAAAGCTCCAGCCTTCTCCAGCTGGTGGGGACGTGGGTGGCCACTGTCAGCTCACGATTCACCTGTCCCTTTGGTGTTCTGCCCGTGTCCTCTCACATCTCATCCTTCTGTGCACACCAGCTCCAGATTCCAGCACCTGTGCCCTGTCACCCCTGGCTGTTTGCTCTGCCCTCGAGCCACCCCAGGCCAGAGGTTCCAGGGAATTAATGCCCCACAGGAGCTGTCCTGCAGCCAGTGACTGGGGATAAATGTCCCAGCTCCCTCTCTCTGCCGGTCGATGGATGCTGTGTGTGCCGGTGTGTTTTCCACAGAGTCCCTGGGATTCCCCTGCGATATTAAACCCCAAGGCTTTTGCCCGAACTCTTGCGGATGGGCTCGTCCTTTCCCTACTTGATGTGAACGAGGGCAGATGTGACCCAGTGAACTGCTAGCACCGTCTTGAGACCACATGGAGGAAGTCGAGGGGAGAGCTGAGCCTGATGACATTACTTGAAACACTGAATCAAGCTGGTGGGTGAAGGATGCTTATTCCTCACTGCTAATGTGACATCCATGAAAAGGACACCACTTTAATGCAGCATTCCTGGTTTCACTCTGCCCTCGATCATTCCCCTCCTGCAGGAATTCATCAGATGGGTCTGTTTGGGAAGAATAAACGGGGCGTTATACCCACGTCCTCCTCCTCTCACAGGCGCCCACGTTTTCCGTGCCAATTCTGGGAGAGGAATCTCTCTGGGAAGAGACCAGCTGTGGTCCAATGTTGCTGATGCTGGAGGTGTGAGTCTAATTCTGGAGTCTGGTATCAGAAAGTGCACGTGCCTGCAAAAATAAGGCACATCTCCCAACCTAGTTCTTACCAGCAACAAAGGCCCTCCTATTTTCAATTACTTGCATTATTTCTCCTTGTTTCCTCTTGCTTCACACTTCAGGCAAGGAAGATTCACTGGGTCCCTCAGAGATGTCATCACAGGCATTCTTGCCAATATCTCTTAGCTGTTCATTTAAGTAATTAGAGCATCCTCCCTCGTTCTCCTTCTCCCTTTTCTCATCTCCTTATTTTAAAATCTAAAGAATCCTACTTGATATAAGGATGAGGCTGAAGGTCTGCTATCCTGCAGGTAGAGGCTATAAGACCAAAAATTATACATGTCACCTCATCTGGACCCCCAAACTGCCCTAGCCCAGAAGACCTTCAGATCATATTATTATGAGTTGAAGAATTTTGGGGAAAAAAGGAGTGGAAACATAAACATTGAAAGCATTAAGAGCATAGGCTGACCAACATTTATTTTCTATGTTGAGAACTCGTGTTTAATGCAGGGTTCTTTTTCACACAGTGACTCCGTGTGGGCTGCACTCTGGGACACCTAGCCATCCGTGCAGTTTCGGGCCAGAACTTTATACTTTTCAAACCAGGGAATAGCAAATACTGAGAAGAAGCAATCGATTTTCTGAAAAAGACAAGAAAACAAAATATAAAAAAGATCAACATGGAAAGAGGAAGGTGTAAGACAAGCAGATGGGGAAAATGACCCTGCCTCACCTGCCTCCAGTCCACAGGCGGGCCCATCTTTATTTTGATTTCAATGACTTGAGAGTGTTACTGCTGAAACCACCCCACAAAACGTCCTTCTGCTTGTGGTTAGAATTGGAGACTGGAAATCAAGTGTCCACCCGCCCACATCACCATGGTAACGACTGATGTTTCCTCTTCTTTTCTGCTCATGTGCTGTTCATACAGTGAACACACTTACCCTCACTTGGCTCCCTTTCTCTTTCCCTCCACCCACTCTCCCACCTCATCCCTCCTGCTTCCTTTCGCCTTCCTTCCACCCAACCCATCCCCTCTCCTTCCCTCCTGCTGTCCTTCCTTCCTTCCTTCATCCATCCATCCGCCCATCATCACATCCTCTCCTCCCCCTTCCCTGTTCTATCTCAAGATCCCCTTTCTTCTCCACCTCCCTCTTCTCCCACAAGGAAAGATCAATCAATGTATTTTGCATATTATTTTCATTTCGTAGTGCGATTTTGCTTTCCTGCTCTCTGCTGGGAAGCCAGGGTGGGGATGAGGTGATGTGGGAGGCATAAAAGTTGACATTTCTCCTAAAGTAGAATTCAGAATATTAACCCCACAACTTAATCTCTCACAGTGATGAGACTCTCTAAGTTTACCTTACTGTTATCGTCAACTAGTCTTTTCATAGATTTCATGATCTTCTCCAGGGAAGAAGAAAAACGTCTAACTTGCTAGATTTTGAAGACTTCTCCATGGAGGGGGGGGCCCGTGGATGGACATGTGTTTGTCTTGAGAAACCTAGGCCATTAGAACTAGGGTGACCATGGAATCTATGAACCAAACCGGGACATGTTGTAGACAACTGGGGATGCTGTTAACAGTGACACTAAGAAGCTGGGCACAATCAGGACTGTTGTAGGCAAGGTGGGTCATGTGATCACCGTCATGTTAGTTCCTTTGGGTAAAGAGCAGAGATTTGCAGGGCCTGTAGGACTTGGGACCTTCAAGGCCCCTGAGCACGTGGGCCCACCTGACGCGTGTGCGTGTGATGGTCCACCACTTGCAGTGATGACGGCCCAGCCAGCTTCCCCGATGTGACAACACTGGGTGGGGACAAAGCCACTGTTGGGAGGTGGGCCTGCATCGGGCCACTTGCCTGCAGGCTTGTCCCCTCTCTGACCCACCCCACAACCAGTTGAACTATTTCTGAACGCATTTTCCCACCTCTTTCTCCTCCTCTTTGCCTAAACACTGCTGGATGAAAGAAACAGAGGCTGCAGCCCAGCGACCGTGTCTTACGTCAGCCTGAGGTTCAGATATTCAGTGGGTGCACCAACAAGGTCTCCCGGCTGCTAAAATATTATCATAATCAGCTACTTCTCTCGGGCCCAGAGTGTCCCCCCACTCCCCCGCAGCTCAGCCACCTTGGCTTCTCCCTCTGGACCCCCCAACTGCTTCATCATTCTTCCAACGACAAAGGAGCAGAGCACTGAGAAATAAGCTCTTTCTGGGTGACGTGACCAGTACCTTGTAGAGCTCGCCTTCCTGGAAGGAGCAGTTGTTCTCCTCCATCTTGAGGCAGATGGTCCGCTGCATCTCCAGGTTTATGCGATACTCCATGTGGTCAGTCACCTGTCGGAGGTAAGGACAGGGGGATAAAGGACCTCCTCTCCTTTGTCTGTAGCTTCTGGGGCTGGGGACTCCTAGTGTGGTGCCCCAGGTCGAGGGCCTGCACTGGACAGACCCATGGGCTCCCCCCACCCCCTGTCTGCCTCCCGTGCCCCTTTCTGCCATTTGAGCAGAATTCCCCAGAAGCCACTCCATGGGCAAAGTCGCCCTTGGGTGACCCACGTGATGCTCACGGTTAGTAAAGGGCAGAGAGCAGCAGCCTAGACTCTGAGGGCCAGCCCGGCTCAGCTGTGGGTCCTGGCGCTGCCGCCCCACGTGGAAACAGCCCCCGACGTGCACACATGTGATGCGCCTGGCACCCTGGAGACCCCTCACGCGGGGCCACAGGCGGCTCGGGCCCTCAGGCCGGGGTGTGTAGCCCTGGTCCTGGGTATCAGTTAAGCAGCTCCACTTCATCCACTCCAGGGGATTTCTGCTTCTCTTAAAACCTCCACTTTGGACTAAACGAGGCTGAGTTCACTTGCGCGGCCACCCCGAGCCTGCGGTGGCCTGGCGCGATGGGAGGGGGACACTAACCCTCTTCAGGACCTTGAGGACACGCACAATCCGGAAGTTGTACGGGTCCTCGCTCTTCTTGTTGAAGTCCTTGGTCACGAAGTCCAGGGTGGTCACCACGACAGGATCTGACGCGGGCACCTCGCTGACACTTAGGAAGGTTTTCCTCCTTGTTTGGTAGGTGAGGGCCACCAGGGCCCCCATGATGGCCAGCAGCAGCCTGGGGCCCTGCTGGGTTCTGGCCATCGTGGCTCACCCTGCCAAGGCTGCTCTGCACAGACGGATTTAAGGCAGCCGGGGGACGCCCATGCGTGTCCTCCCTCGTTATCCGTAGCCGAGGCTGCGGGGAGATCAGGGCAGACTCGTGTTCTCCTCACAGGCCTCCGCATCTCACAGGCACACACACACCAAACTCCCCTCTCTCTATGGGGGGCTGCTGTCTCAGCAGCACAGACCCTCCTGCTGCCCCAGCATCTCTGGGTGGGAGCCAGGCCGGGGGTTTCTGTCTGCTGAGCTTGGCCCAGCCAGGCCGTGGGAGGCCTGAGCGGCAGGCAGGAAGCGATAAGCACTTGGGGGCGCTGGATCCCAGGGCGGTGGAGCGAGACGGAGCCCTGAACACCTCGTCCTCCTGTCCCTGTGATCTTCCTCAGACTTTCCTCTGGTCGTCCCCTCCCCACTCCCCGGGCTGGCTGGGATGCAAGCTCGCCCACAAGCCCAAACCTTGGCATCTTCCTCCTGCTAATATTTCTTAACCCTGGGAGGTAACTGGGCCTCCCTGGAGAAGCTGATACTCCCCAGAAAACGGAGGGTGTGTCCCGTATGGGAAGCTTGCCGGTGTGGCCACAACGCGGCTCTGTGTTCATGTCCTGCTGTCCCTGTGGATGCATCAGCCATGCTATCCGTCCCTGCGACCCTCTGTGGCACTCGTACAACACACGCACCCTTGGTCCAGTACCAAGGGGCTAGGGTCTTCAGATGTCCAGAGCTTAGAAGGCACTTGGAGCTGCCCTTCTCCATTCTGGAGGCCTGCCTGGAGAGGGAGAGACGGTTTCTGTCATTCTCCTCTGCCCTCTGTCTGCCCTGCCTCCCGTCTCACCACCCACGGGTCCTGGACCTTCCTGGTCTGGATGAGGCAAGGAAGGGGAGGGACTGGGAAGCTCCAGCTGCGGGGCTCCCGCCCCGGCGGGATTCTGGAGCTGACTGCCAAGCAGGTCCCTTCCCTGTTCTCCCCCAGCCTCCATAGCAGTGACCTCTGCTCTCCTGGCACCTGGCTAGTGTCCTGTGGCTGTGGTGACAAGTGACCACCAACAGTGGCTTAAGACGACACACACTTATTATCTCACAGTTCTAGAGATTGCAGGTCCTAAAATTACGGTGTGCACAGGGCTGCACTGCTTCCAGAGGTGTTAGGGAAGAACATTCTCTTTGCCTCTTCCAGCTTCCAGAGGCATTGCTCAGCCTGGGCCCCCTTCCTCCATCCTCCGAAACAAAAATATGAACATTCCCTATAGGATGTAAGTAAGATATAGTCTCATAACACAATTTTCAAATGTCCCGGATACAATCCAAGATTATTCAGCATATGAAGAACCAAGAAAATTTCTCTCTGTTAAAGAATTCCTGGGCTTCCCTGGTGGCGCAGTGGTTGAGAGTCCGCCTGCCGATGCAGGGGACGCGGGGTCGTGCCCCGGTCCGGGAGGATCCCATATGCCACGGAGCGGCTGGGCCCGTGAGCCATGGCTGCTGAGCCTGCGCGTCCAGAGCCTGTGCTCCGCAGCGGGAGAGGCCACAACAGTGAGAGGCCCGCGTACCGCAAAAAAAAAAAAAAAAAAGAATTCTCTTAGCCCTTCTTTTATAGCAGGTCTGCTGGCAATGAAATACTTTAACCTTTCCTCATCTGGTAACATCTTTATACCACCATTATATTTTCCCTAAATATAGAATTCAGGTTTGGCCGTTCTTGTCTTTCAGAATTCAAAATCATATTCTACTTCCTTCTAGCCTCTGTGTTCCTGGTGAGAAATCTGCAGTCCTTCAAATCTTTGTTCTTCTGTAAATTATGTCTTTTCTCTAATGGCTCTCAGGTTTTTTTCCTTTGTCTTTAGTTTTCAGTAGTTTGAGTATGATGTGCTCTGATGTGGATTTCTTGGAATTTACTTGTTTTGGGGTTCTCCGAGCTTCTTAAATCTGTGTTTTCGACAAATTTGGGAAAGTCTCAGCCATTATCTCTTCCCCTTCTTCTCCGTCTTCTCCTTCCTCCTTCTCCCCTCCCTCTCCCCCCTTCTCTTCCTCTTCCTCCTTCTTCTTCTTCCGGCACAACACTTTCTCCTCTCCCTCTGGGAGTCCAATGACATGAAAGACTTTCTGATATTGTCCCATAGGCTTCTGAAGCTCTAGTCATGCTTTTTAATGTTTTCTTCCTCCTTAGTGTTCATAGCGGATAATTTCTATTGATCCATCTTCAAGTTCACAGGCCCTTTTCTCTGACATCTTCAGTCTGCTCTTGAGTTCATCCAATGAGATTTTTATTTTGGTTTTTGTATTTTTGCAGGATATCAGTAAAATATCCATCTGGTTTGTACAGATATCTTCTATTTCTTACGAATAGTTCCTACCTTTCCAATCTTTGAAGAGTGTTTACCCTTACTAGGAACCTTTTGATAACAGCTGCTTTAAAGTCTTTGTCAGATATTTGCAACATCTGAGTTATCTCAGCATCAGCATCTGTTGATTGTCTTTTTCCGGGAGAGCTGAGATTTTCCTGATTCTTCATATGCTAAGTAATCTTGGGTTGTATCCTGGGTGTTTTGAAAACTGTGTTATGAGACTCTGTATCTTATTTATGTTCTTTGGGGAATGTTGGTATTTTTGTTTCCGCAAGTGATTCAACCAGCTGCATTCAGGGTGCAAATTCTGCTCAGCCTTCTGGGGGCTGTGATTTCACCGTCAGGTCAGCTCTGTGTCAACCCTCTGCAGGGCTCTTTGGGTCTGTGCACGTGTGTCTTCCAGAGGCTAGGCTGGCTGGGTGGTGGTCTGTCCCTTCCTTCAGTTCACATCTTTCGTGTGCCATTAGGGTTATACCCACACTTGTGCTGTTCAGGGTTCACTTTCCTGAGCTCCTATGATCCCTCTGGTCCTTTCTGGTTCCCCGGATCTTCCTCACGTCGCTCAGCTTTGCAGGCCCACATCTACACCCAATGCTGGGGCCACAGCGCAGGAGGACAGAGATGGGAAAAAGCAGTGGAGGTTTACCCCACCCTCTTAGAACCACAGCTCCTCTGATCAAAGAGGGAGGCTCCCCCCCACCAATGTTTATGTGGCTGCAGTATCTGCCGTCCCTGTTCTGCTGTCAGGGCTACTGCCATGGATCGCGCAGGGGCTGGGGCAGGAGAGGACTAAGGAGAGAAAAGACAGGACTTCTCCCACTGTCCCTGTGCTTGCGAGCTCCCCATCCTGCTCCTAGAGGGCTTCTCCCAGAGCTGTCTGTCGGCTCAGCCCCAGCTACACACACGGGGATGGGCACGCCTGCTCCGCCCCCGGTAATAATGGGGCATCAGGAGGTATGTGCCAGCCCTCCCCAGAGCACTTCCAGAAAGCCCCCATTCTCCCCATTCTCCCCTCACAGGGGCTGGAGCAAGGACCTGAGTCTGGACCAGAGCAGCCCTCCTGGCCCAGGGCATTGCCAGGAGGGGGACAGGGCCTCCCCCAGGGGACAGAGCAGCAGAGGGCCCCGACGTGCCTCCCAGCAGAACTGGGCCTCCTACCATGTTCCCTGTGCTTTGCCTGAGGCTTCTCTGGCTGCGGGCACGTGTGCCCACGGGTGGGCACAGGCCAAAGCGGCAGGCGGTGGGAGCAGCCTCTATACAAGACAGACAGGAGCTGGAGACTCGATACCCCCCTCAGGTGGGCCCCTTCGAGGCACACACTCTGTATTGTCTCCCAGGAGCCCTAGAGGAACAGAGCCAGTGTCACCTACTCGCCAGTAGCCCCGCACTGGCTTCCCTCCACCGCTCTCACTGTGCGCCCTGAGCACCACCAGCACCATGGGGCCTCCACCTGCCTGAGGAAGGCGGGCCTGAAGCTCTGCTTAGGGCCCCCTCTGATGGCCTGGGGACTTCAGCCAGAAACGCTCCCACGGAGCTCTGCTCCCCTCCTCGTGGAGGTGGCGCTGGTCTGTGTTTAAGTCACCTCCAGCTGCAACAACGTGGGATTCCGTGTCAGAAGCAGCAAGGTGTGTTCCCGTTGCTAGATCAGGGGTGGTGGTCCCAGGACTGCCCAGGCACACCCTCCGTTGCAGTTGGTGTCCCCCAGTGCGGGGACAGCCCCATCCTGCTGGGCTCGCCTCCCCTCTTCTGACCCATAACCACATACTGAGGGGATCGCTGTGTCTCAGTCCTGCTGTGTTTTCAAAAGTAGGTTTCATTTTTAAAAGAATCTCAAACCCCCCAAAATCCTTAAGAGAGTTATTTAGGGGGAGGGGAAATGAACCCTCTGGAAGAAAAGTTATGTTGAGGGAATGATGCCCAGCAGAAGGGTAGGTATGTTGCTAAGTCCAAGTGAATAGCAAATGTGTAAGGCAACAATCATATTGTTCTATGGACTTTCAAATATGACAATAACACACAAGGCAGAAGTGGGGTTAAGAGCAATAGTGTTCCCGCCATCCTTGAAATGGTAAAGGTACTAATTTACAGTAGATTCAACTAAGTCAGTGGTGCTCATTACAACTGCTTGAGTCACCACTGAGAGAAGAGAAATAAGGGCAAATAAAGCCATTGGGAGGAAGAAATGGAACAATGAAAAGACCATGAATAATGCAAGAGAACACAAGAAAGTAGAAAAGAAGGAACAGAGACAACCAATATGAAGAGAAAACACACAGTAATATGGTAGATTTGAACCTGAATATACTGATAATGATCAGTAATAGGAGTTATCGCAAATGGGATTAAATCACCCAAATAAAAGAATGTTAGACTGATTTAAAAACCTACATGCTGTTTACAAAGACACATTTTTTTTTTTTTGCGGTACATGGGCCTCTCACTGCTGTGGCCTCTCCCGTTGCGGAGCACAGGCTCCGGACGCGCAGGCTCAGCGGCCATGCCTCACGGGCCCAGTCGCTCCGCGGCATGTGGAATCTTCCCAGACCGGGGCACGAACCCGTGTCCCCTGCATCGGCAGGCGGACTCTCAACCACTGCGCCACCAGGGAAGCCCCACACAGACACATCTTAATTATTAAGGTACCATCTTCGAGTAAAAAGATGGATAAAGATACATAATGGAAACGCTAATGAGAACGTTGCTGATGTGGCTACTCTGATGTCAGACAAAGCTGATTCTAGAGCAACAGCATCACTGGGATGCAAAGGTGTGACTGATGAGGATAAAATGGCCTAACAGTTCTGTTTGTACAATCACTTAATGACAGAGTCTCAAATATATACAGCAAGAATTATGAGAAAAGAAGACCAGACAAATCTACAATCATAATCACAGTGAGAGACTTTAATGCATCTCTCAGAAACGGACAGAACAACAGACCAAAACCCAAACCCAAACCAAAGGAAACTCAATAAAACAAAGCAAAGTAAAGAAGTCAATATGTGGAAGGTTTGGTCACATGGGCGACCTGAGTTATGTCAATACCTAACTCTGCATCTGAAAAATGCAGAACACACAGTCTTTTCAAGAACCTGTGGGGACTTCCCTGGTGGTCCAGTGGCTAAGACTTCGCCTTCCAATGCGGGGAGTGTGGGTTCAATCCCTGGTCAGGGAGCTAAGATCCCATGTGCCTTGCCGCCAAAAAAACAAAACCTAAAACAGAAGCGGTATTGTAATAAATACACTGAAGACTTTAAAAATGGTCTACATCAAAAAAAAAAAGAAAAGAAAAGAAACTGTGGAATATTGGCCATAAAACAAATCTCAACAAATTTCAGAGAAGAGACATAATAGAAAGAACATTCTCTGATGTTGTAGTTTTTCTTATGACAGGGCCGAAAGCAAGCTCATCACACGAGATGAATTGTGCCGAAGCACAGCAGTAGAGGGCTGCCGCTCGCTCAGGCAATACAGCGCCGCCTGTCCTGCTGTGGTAGCTTTTATTGAAGCATTATCTATGTTTACATCTTAAGACTTGTTTTCTTAACATTCCAGAAATGCCAAAGCAGCAACATATGCTTTTATTGATTATACACGCAACAGTGGGCTTTCTTGAAAACATGCTGTGCTTCGTCCTTGAGCGCAAAAGCAGCACAAGGACATTGCCTTGTGTTTCCATTATTCTGATTATACTGAAGTAGCACAAGGACATTTCCTTGCATTCCCACTGTTCTGATTATACTGAGGACGTCTCATGGATCAGTGCCCAAAGCACTCAATGCTTATTCGCACACCCCCGGTTTGCCGCGGGGGGGCGGGGCTCAAAGCAATCAGGACTGTTTGCAGTTCTGGCTTATTCGCCAGCCCCCAGTTTGCTGGGGGGGGGGGGGTGGCTCATGGGTCACGTCTCCTTTCCATGTCCTCAGTTATTCCACTACGTTTCCCCCTTTTCGTTTTGCAGCTTATGCAGCATCAAGGAGAACACGGCAGCTTGTTGTGACGTTGCATGGCAGGTAGCTTTTACTCGTCGTTGGACTACAATTAAACATATGATTATTATTACAATGAGCATTAGCAATCCTGTAGTAGAACCAAATAAAGCATGCAATCTAGACATGGGATTTAAATTATTAAATCCTTCAGTAATTCCAGACCCTATTTCTTGCAAATTAAGTCGTTGTAATTTCTTCTGAAAAGTTTGTTGAATTTTCCCTTGTAAATTCACAATTTCTTCTGTCAAATTTTTGTGATGTAATAAATACTTTTTTATTGTTGCCCAGGGAAATGCAGACTGATTATATGGGACTGAAGTGACACAAAAGGCACTTTGATTCCAGTCACAACGTAGCTTCATTTGTCTTTGTAAATTTACAAGTTGGTCCCCCAACATAACCACAGCTTGTTGTAAGTCTGCTATTTCCGAATGTATTTCCGAATCAATTTGTCGTTGAGAGGACCAAAGCATTTCAGAATTTTTATGCCAATCAGTTATATAATCAACGGTCTGAATAGATTGTTCTAAAGCAACTCCAGCTACTGCAGCAGTAGCTGTTATGGCTATACTACCCATGACAGCTGCAATCAACATTCCTACAAATCTTTTACTTCTTTTTAATGCATCAGCTAAATATTGCAAAACAGCCATAGGAAGAGATTCTTGCCGTTCCCTTCCAAGACTGACAGGAAGCCAAAGACCTGTCCGAGCTCGTAAGATATACAAACTTTCAGTAGATATGTTAAAAGATATACTAGCGTTAACGCAGGTATACAGAGAGCAATTTTTACACATTATAATACCTTGAGTCTCATTCCATACAGCTGGTTCCTTTAACAATATATAAGGTAATTTTACACAACTACGAGTACACCGAGTAACATTTTTATGAAAAGTCAAACTATGATTTCCAGATTTGTTAACCATATGTCCTACCCAAGCATTAATCTTTTTCAAAGTTGCCATAAGCTTCCACAAGTCCTTTTGGATAGGATATCCATTTAAATGAGGACCTGGAGGAGAAAACCCTCCAGCATGTCATACTATGGTACCATTAATAGTATTGCTATAAATAGTGTTATCCTCTCTATGCCAGTGTAAATTCTTCAGACCCCTTTTTCCTCGGGCGGAGCCAAAAGGGCTCCAATCAATGACGCTTCCCCAAGTAGTATTAACAAGAACCCGAGCCACTTCTCCTCAGCGTCGGGTCCAATGGACCCAATCTGATAATCGATCCACAAGAGGCAGCTGGCATGGAGGCAAGTAAGGTGCGGAAACGTTCTCATTAAGAGTGGAATGAGAACTTTTAAAACTATAAGCACTCAAAGGATATAACCCATGATATCTGATTTCATTTTTGACAACACTTAACCATGCCTGATAATTCATTTTAAGGCAATGATCTCCCTTTCCCATACAAATAGGAGGTCCATTAACACCCACCGTGTAATTCTCTGTTATCCTTCCTTCTTCTTCTGGCTTCAAAGGGCCTCTATCATCAAAAGGACCACGCAACCATCCAGACTCATTTACATATACAAGAATTGGGGCATCCCACCAGGTAACCCCCATATTAAGAGGGGGGTTAGGAATATAAGTCCGATAAGTATGGTTAGTACAATTTATCTCATTGGCTGATATGCTTATTACCTGTGCAGACAACACTGCCATCATGGCCACAAAAAGATTGGTGCTATTGAGGGGTTTACCCTGCGAAATAACAAGATTTTCGGCAGTGCCTGCAAACTTTTTCACTTGCCCCCAGGTCAATGGAGACGCCCTCTTTGTTCGATCCAATGGCGCACGGGATGCTCTCTTGCTCAAATCCATCTCCGCAAATCCCTTCGTCATTTCCGTCACATCAAAGCTACGCTTAGTTGCCATCCCGAAGCTTTATCTTCTTAGCCGGCACCCAATAGGATTCAGCTCCTGCAGAAACAAAAGCATATCCCCGGCCCCAGCGAAGAACCTCGGCAGGTTCCCAAGTGTTAGTATTTTCATGTAATGTAAAAACAGGTTGCCTAAGTTCTCATGTACTTATTTTTGTCCAATGTCTGTCAGCTGCACTAAAATCATCTTCTCCGTGATTCAAAAAATTAAGAGTAAATAAAGCAATATGTATTCTTTTCCTAGGACTTTGTACCTCATCTCCCCCTTTTTGTTTTATAAGCATTTCTTTCAAAGTGCGGTTTTGTCGTTCAGTAACCGCTTGTCCCGTACTGTTTCCTGGGATACCTGTAACATGCCGTATATTATGTGTGGCAAAAAAAGTCTGACATTTTTGAGAGTGATATGCAGAAGCATTATCGGTTTTTATGCTGTCGGGAATTCCCGTAACAGCAAAAGCTTCTAATAAATGAGTTATTACAGCATCAGCTTTTTCAGAAGATAATGGAGTTGCCCATGAAAAATGAGAGTAGGTGTCTACAGAATGATGAATATATTTTAACTTTCCAAAACCAGGATATTGAGTTACATCCATTTGCCAGATAGCATTAGCAGATAAGCCTTTAGGGTTAACTCCAATATTCAAACAAGGTTGATTAATGGCAGCACATTGCGGGCATGTACGGAGAATAGTTTTTGCTTGCTTCCATGTAAGATTAAATTTATTTTTCAATTTTCTGGCATTAGTATGATATCTATGATGTTCTGCTGTAGCTAATTGTACGGTACCCACTAAAGTATCAATAAAATCATTTCCATCTACCAATGGGCCGGGTAAATGAGTATGAGCACGATTATGAGTAATATAAAGTGGTGCAGTACGTAGTCTAATTATATGTTGTATTTGCAAAAATAAAGAGTGCAGTTCTGATCCATTATTTGGGATAAAAGCGGTCTCAATATTTTTAACTGTAAATTCCACATACTGAGAGTCTGTAATTATATTAAGAGCAATTGGATAATCTTGTAACAATAGTATTACAGCAAATAGTTTTGCTTTTTGAACTGAAGCATATGGAGATTGTAACGCCTTTTGATCATGACTGTTAGCATATCTTGCTCTTCTCGTTTTATTGGCATCAGTAAAAAAGGTTGGTCCTATAACAGGATCTGACTGAACTATTTTTTTCAAAATCCAATTAGTCTTCTTCAAAAATTGGAAACGTTTATCAGAAGGATAATGATTACGTATTTTACCTATATAATGAGCACAGGCAATTTGCCAGTTATCCTCTAGTTGAAAAAGAGTTTGTATCTCTTTGTTTGAAAAAGGAACTATAAGTTCATGTGGGTCCTGACCACATAATTGCCTTAATCGTAACCTACCTTTAATAAGAATATCAGCTATTTTTTGTACATAAGATTGTAATTTCTTTTGAGCTTTATGAGCTAAAAATACCCACTCTATGAGATTATCTTGTTGTTGTAGTAATCCAGTAGGGGAATGAGGAGTATGAAATACAATAAGTCGTAAATGATCCAGAGACTCGATCCGATCCAACTGTGCATCATGTATATGTTTTTCTATCCATTTAAGTTCTTGTTCAGCCTGGGGAGAAAGTTCACGGTGACTATTCAATGCTGGATCGCCTTCCAAGGTGTGAAATAAATTTTGTAACTTATAAGTAGGAATTCCTAGGCTAGGACGTAACCAATTAATATCTCCTAGTAATTTTTGAAAATCATTTAATGTTACAAGAGAATCTCGTCTAATTTGTACTTTCTGAGGAATAATTTGAGTATTGGTTACAATTTGTTTAAGATATTGCCAGGAAGCACATTTTTGAAGTTTTTCAGGAGCTATTTGTAAACCCCATTTTTAAAATTTCAACTCTGCTTGTTGTAACATCTGTTGTAACATTTGCTGATGAGAATGAGCAAATAGAATGTCATCCATATAATGAAGAATACGTGTCTCAGGATATATGTGACGTAAATCCTCCAAAGGTTGATTAACAAAAAATTGGCACATAGTTGGACTATTTAACATCCCCTGAGGGAGAACTTTTTATTGAAATCTCTGAGCCGGATCTTTTTGATTTAGGGCTGGTACAGTAAATGTAAATTTTTCACAATCTTGAGATTGTAATGGTATAGTAAAAAACCAGTCTTTTAAATCTATAATTATAAGTTCCCAATTGCGAGGGAGCATTGCAGCAGATGGAATTCCAGGTTGCAATGCCCGCATAGGTTGAATAATCTCATTAATTTTTCGTAAATCTGTCAACATTTTCCATTTTTTTGATTTTTTTTTATTACAAAAACAGGTGAGTTTTAAGGGCTAGTGGATACTTTAATATGTCCTGTTATTAATTGTTTTTGTATTAATTGGTGTAATGTTTGTAATTTTTCTTGAGTTAAGGGCCACTGCTCTGTCCATATAGGGGTATCTTTTAACCATTTTAATGGTAATGCAAATTTTTGAGCAGTGGCCCCTACACTAAATTTGGATATCCAAGCCCAGTATAATCTTTTCCTGTTTTAGTTACATATTGGGGTTTAGTAGCATTTAACTGTGAATAATCACATTTTATGTTTGACATCATTTGTATTGTTTTAGGGGAAATTGTTGGTATGGAGATAGAGGTTTTCTATTGTTGTAGTATATCTCTTTCCCATAAATTAATTTTAATATTGGCCACATATGGTTGTAACATGGCTTTTTGTCCTTCCGGGCCTTTACATCTCAATTTTTTATTGTGTCAAACCATATGTAATGTTTTTATTTTTGTAAAAGTAGCTTCCATCTTTTTTAAAGGCCAATATGAAGGCCATTCAGACTGTTTTATTATAGACACATCAGCTCCCGTATCAACAAGGCCTGTAAATTTCACATTATTGTTAAAAGTAAGCGTTAATTGAGGACGTTGGTCGTTGATAAAGGATTGCCAAAAAACATTTTTTCCCGTGCTGCCGAACCCCCCAGTAGGCTTTACTGGGGCGGCTGCTTGTTTTACATACGGTAACAGTAACAATTGAGCAATTCTTTGTCCCTTATTAAATTCTATAGATTTTGTAACAGAAATCATAATAGAAATTTCTCCATTATAATCCTCATCAATAACTCCAGTATGAACTGTTACATCCTGCAGAGTCAAACTACTTCGTTCTAATAATAGTCTCACGGTTTCTGTAGGTATAGGGCCATAAACTCCTGTAGCTAATTTGTGTATTTCTCCTGCTGGCGTAAGGATACCATCTCGAGAAGCACTCAAGTCAACGGCAGCACTGCCACTGGTATTATGTATGAGATCAGTAACTAAGAGCCGAGGTTGAGACTGTCCTGTAATGTCTGATAAAAGCTGCCATTGCTTACTGGATACTGTTGAGAGTTTACTGTCACTTTTCCCGTATTGTTGTTGCGGCCCCAGGTTGGGCCTAGCTTCCCGTTTCCCGAGACATCATCTCGTGGAGGCAAAAGATTTCCTAACTTACCCCTTTTGGAACGGCATTTATTAGCCCAGTGTCGTCCTTTACCACACCAGCGACACATACCAGGTAGCTGCTCATTCTTAACCTGTTTTGATATCTGGCCTTGCCCTTTTCGACAATCTCGCGTCACATGTCCATACCTTCCACAACTGTAACATTTAGTACGATTATCTGATTATCTTTCAACCCTTCATTTATGGCAGCTGCAAGTAAATTGGCCTGATAAGTAGGAGATCCAATATCATGGCAAGCTTTTATATACTCCTCAAGGGGAGCATTTACAGCCCGTAAAGGCCGTAATGCCTTCTGGCATTCAGAATTTGCATTCTTAAAGGCCAAAGATTGTAATAATAAATCTTGCATGTCTATTTGTGCTACAGCTCTTTGAATGGCTGCATGCAGCCTAGACAAGAAATCAGCGTAAGGCTCACCAGGCCCTTGCATTTACTTAGTAAAAGATTGTGTTGTTTTTTCGGGGGGTTCCACTCGTAACCATGCTCGTAAACAACACATACGTATTTGAATGATTTGTAAATCATCAAATTGAGCTTGAGCTTGTAGATTACTAAATGCGCCTGCTCCTATTAATTCATCTAAAAGTGGCCCTGGAGGATTATGGGCCGCATTAGTCCTTGCCATGTTTTCAGCTTCCTCTCTCCACCAAGTCTTAAACTGCATATATTGTCCAGGTTCAAGAACAGTTTTGGCAATCGCTTCCCAATCATGAGGAATTAATATGTTTTCAGTAGCATACCCAGACAAAAGTCCTTGAACATAATTAGAATGCATCCCATACGCATTAATGGCTTCTTTTAGCATTTTAAAAATTTGTATATCATGATGGTTATACTCAACACTTACATATCCATTCGGAAATGGATCATTAGCAGGCATAGCTTGTCTAACAATAGGGAAAGCAAAAAAGGATTCAGAATATTGCTTTTCTTCCTTATTCATCTCTTCTTCCAACAATAGTCTATTAGATTCAGGTTTTAGAGGAATGCGAAACTGACGAGAGGCTCCAACAGGATAAGCTGCTAATTCTAAAGGAGGAGCCAAAGGAATAGTAGGACAGGGCTCATGATGTAAAGGAGCCGTAGCATTGTTTTTATTTTCTTCCAATTTAACCATCAAATTTTTTAACTTTGAAAATATATCAGTAATCTCATTCTGTTGAGAAAGTGGCATCTCATTTTGTTTGCTCCCGATCTTTATCATCATCAGAAAAAGCCCCTTCATCACTGGAACCTGAAAAATCCTCTCCTGTCTCAGACACAAGGGGAGGAGCAGGAAGGTCCTCTATAGGAGACTCACGGGACAGAGTACGAAAAGCAGCAGAATGATCCGGAGCAGAATTTGGACGCTGAGGGCGCGCCCCATTTTCACTTTCAGTTTCAGATTGTAATGGTTCCAGGGCAAGGGAAATTAATTTACAAAGAGACCAAACACGGACAGATATAGCGTCCCCATGCTGATGAGCTCTTCTTAAGGCTCGCATAACCTGTTTCCAAACTTTTAAATTCAACTGGTTATGACCAGTAGGTTGAAACCAGTAACAATGTTTACGAACCAGCGCAAACAATTCATCAAAAGATTCTGGTTTCACTTTCACTCCTGAACTCCGTAATAACTGTTTCAGGAGTCTAATGTATTGAAATTCTACTGAATGGGAATTCCCCATTACAGTTACTCTACTGCTCCCGAAGGTTTCGCTTACTCTTGAGCGTACCAAATTCCCCTTCGGTCCCGCGATCACGCGATAACTTACCTTCAGGTCCCTGTTCCGGCGCCAAATGTTGTAGTTTATCTTATGACAGGGCCGAAAGTAAGCGCATCACAGGAGATGAACTGTGCCGAAGCACAGCAGTAGAGGGCTGCCGCTCGCTCAGGCAATACAGCGCTGCCTGTCCTGCTGTGGTAGCTTTTATTGAAGCACTATCTATGTTTACGTTTTAAGACTTGTTTTCTTAACATTCCAGAAATGCCAAAGCAGCAACATATGCTTTTATTGATTATGCACGCAACATGGGCTTTCTTGAAGACATGCCGTGCTTCGTCCTTGAGCGCCAAAGCAGCACAAGGACATTGCCTTGTGTTTCCATTATTCTGATTATACTGAAGTAGCACAAGGACATTTCCTTGTGTTCCCACCATTCTGATTATACTGAGGACGTCTCATGGATCAGTGCCCAAAGCACTCAATGCTTATTCGCACACCCCCGGTTTGCCGGGGGGGCTCAAAGCAATCAGGACTGTTTGCAGTTCTGGCTTATTCGCCAGCCCCTAGTTTGCTGGGGGGGGGCGCGGCTCATGGGTCACGTCTCCTTTCCATGTCCTCAGTTATTCCACTACACTCTGACTGTAGTGGACTTGAGCTGGAAGTCGATAAGAGAAAAGACAATTAGGAAATCAACTATGGTTAGTAATTCCTATCAGAGCAGTGATGAGGACAACTCCTCCTAGACACCTCCACAGCTGGCTGCACACCCCGTACTCCCCTGTGCCCAGCTGGTGGTGTTGGCTCCAGCCAAGGTCATAGGCAGGCTTGGCTTCCTGGAGCTCCCAGGAAATCACAGGACTCCGGCAGTCCCTGCCTGCACAGTCCCCAGGGCAAGCAGCGGGGATGCAGGGCCCTGTGGAGTGGGACCCTGTCAGGATGAAGCTCTGAAAACAAGGGGGACAGAGCCTGCTCCGTGCGTGTCCCTGCATCCAGGCTTTCTGTGATGAGACAGGGATGTAACCCCCTGCTCTGCCTCTTTAGTGCCGGCAGGAGGGACAGGCAGGGGATGCAGAGGAGGAGGTGGGCACAGGCATATTCAAAGCGGGAGGCCAGAGCGCAGGGCTGCATGGGCTGTGGGCTGCGGAGGGCCGCCCGCCCACCCTGCCCCCGATCACCTGTCTTTCGTGCTGACTCTGGACAGCATGTTCCCAAAGGCAGCTCTGCTTCTGGGGCTCACTGTTGTGGGCATTCACGTCTGGATCATTCAAAAGGAACTTGTAGACATTAGTAAGGACAACAATTATTTTGCGGTGTCTGTGGAGTTCGCCGTGGCTTGGTTCAACAGTGACCATGAGGAAGAGCATGCCGACAGGCTGCTGGAGGTCAGGCAGCCCAGCAAAATGTGGGTGGCAGTCGTGGGCCCAGGCTGCCGGATGGCCAGCCCCGAGCCGGCCCAGGTCAGCGGGGCTTTGATGTGAGGGTCCCCCACTGCACACACTCCTGAAGGGACTGGAGGCTGGCCCCCTCCCTGCACAGACGGCCCTGGCTTCCCTCAAGGGCTCTCATTTCCTGACCGGCTGGCCCTCTTCTGGGCTGCGTTGCAGCCCTGGACCTGGGGAGGCTGAGGGCCCCTCGAGCATCACTGCAGACTCAGCTGCCCCCAACCCTCGCCAGGCCCTAAGCCCGTCTTCGCCCAGGGTCCAGCGGCAGTGCAAGGGGCTGGGCGTGTGTGTGTGTGTGTGTGTGTGTGTGTGTGTGTGTGCGTGCGCGCGTGTGGCTGGTGGCATCAGCTGCAGGCATTCCTGAGCCCCTAAGGAAGCCAGCTTTCTAGACAATTCCAGGTCAGGGCCGTGTTCCTCCCTATGGAAGTTTCTGGCTACATTCCTCTCCGTGTTGGAGTTCTTCCGAGTTTTCACGACCTCTCTGTAGGGGATGAAACCCTGTCTTGTGTTAACCTCTTAGAGAAGCTGATGAACACACAGAGCAGCACCCGGTTCACAAACATCCACCTGGATGAAGGTTTACAAGGTGAGCCCTTTGGTGCCGCAGCTGCCCCAGGAGAGACAGAGCATCCAGCCCCCAGCCCCCTGTCCTGGTCTGGATGCTGCCCCCGAGGGACAGGGCAGCTCTGAGGGCGCCTTGGTGGACAAGCACCCCCATCCGCCTCCCTAGAAGGAGCCGTGCGATGCCCTCCGTGTGTCTGGCGGATGCGACCGAGAGCTGGGTCTCGCGTCAGGTGTGCTGTGCGTGTGCTCTCAGCGCCGGGACCCTACCTCCCGTGACCACCCCCCTCCCCCACCGCCATGTACTGGTGATGTGGCTCCCGGGTAGCAGCCATCAGGAGGGCGGCAGGGAAGGGTCCAGGGCTGCCGGAGCTGCACTCAGGGACATCTTTTCTACTGGATTCTTTGCCTTTCTGTTTTCTAATTTCTCCTTGACAGAACTGGACAATGATATATTTAATGGACCTGGAGCTGGGCCGCACAATTTGTAAAAAACACGACGAAGACATTGACCACTGACCCTTGCAAGAAGGCCCAGAAGAGAAAAAGGTTTGAGAGTAAAGTCAACCCAAAGCATCACCAATCTGAGAAGGAAAAATCATATCACAGGGGGTATTAAGAAAACACATAGTTCCCGCACATCTCCTTTATTCCCTACGCTGAACACCTCACTACTGACCCTTCTGGTCACCAAATGTGTGGGGTTTTCCCCCTCCAAACAATTCTCGGGGACACCAGTTGCCTACCTGGAGGTGGCATCACGTCTCACAGGTTAAGGGCTCAGGCCCACGAGACACCCCGACCCATTCAAATGCCAGTCGCAGGGAGTAGGTCCCCAGGCTGCCCACAACTTCTGTCCAATTGACCACAGATCGGAGGTTCCCATCTCCCCCTCTTCAGGTTTGATGAATTTGCTAGAGTGGCTCACAGAACTCAGGGCAATACTTACGTTTCCCATCTTATTAAAAGATATGGTAAAGGATACAGATGAACAGGCAGATGCGGAGATACACAAGGTGAGGTGGAGGAGGGTTCTGAGCACAGGCGCTTCTGAGGATCGAGGTGTATCACCCCTCCCCCCAATATGTGGATGTGCTCACCCACACGGATGCTCTGAACACCACACCGTCAGGATTCTAGGGAGGCTTCCGCACGTAGGCAAGACTATCCCGAGCCCCATCATTGGTCATCATTGGACTTTCTGCTGACCAGCCCCCAGCCAGGGGCCCACCCAGAGTCACCGCAATGGAACAAAACATGCTCCTGCTGTTCTTATCACTTAGAAATTTACAAGGGATCCAGGTGCTCTGTGCCAGGAATACAGGCAGAGACCAATATACATATTTTCTTTATCTCACAGCATGCCAAGGGGAAGGTGCTTAGGGAAGGCCTCAGGGATGACCCTGGGGCAGAATGACAGGCCCTGGCCC
>NW_020837962.1:18587377-18617441 GCF_003676395.1 Aethalodelphis obliquidens
GCTGTCTGGAGGAGGACTTCAGAGGGAGGGGCTGAGGGGTCTTCCCTATGCCTTTTCAGTTCAGGGATCTGATTTGTGTGTCCAGGGTAGATAGTCTATCCTTTCCTGGCCAGTTGGTTCCCTTGACGTGGTCATCAGTGCTGATGGGACAGCATTTCCCAGGACCACTGAGGACAGCTCCACTGGGCAGGTCACAAAGACAGCGGCCTGGGTCAGCTTTGGCTCCTTGTCCAGCCTGTGCGTAGAGTCTGTAACATCGTCACGCCCTGCTAGGGGCGTGTACACACTGACGGGGTGAGTCTTAGGGTCAGCAAAGCCAGCCTGTTGCCCACCCTTGCCTTAGAGCTGTTAGTTCTGAGGGTCATTGCTCTGGGCCACACACGCTGGCCCAGGAACAACAGCCCTGCCCTGAGGGCCAGCGGGCTCTGCTCACAGGTCAGCATCTTCAGCCCAACCCCCATTCCCCTGGGGAAGGGCTGCCATCTGCTCTGTTTCATTATAAGTCAGTCGTTTTCTACTTTGGAAACCCCAGTGGCTTCATTTCACTCATCTCCTAAAGACCCACTCCCCCCATCTCTGCTACCTGATGTCAGAAACACACAAAATCCCCAGGTGGTTGGCACTTGTGCCCAAGATTGGGAAATGCTTTCTAAGGAAGCCCAGTATTTCGAGGTGTGTGAACCGCAGTGAGGATAGTTTGTTTGTGGCCCATATCTTGCCTCTGGCTCCCGCTGTCTGGGAATATGTGGTTAAAACCATGGCCCATTCACCGAGCTGAGGTCCTGGGCCGTGTGAGGGTCTTGGTGGGGCTGGTGAATTTCATGCCCACCACTGTTGTCATTGGCGAACCCATGTTAGCAGGTTGGGGATGACGCCCCACTCCCTAAGGTCAGTCACAACCAGGAGTGGCTTGTCCTGTGTCACCGTGTCCTGGAGGAACCCCTCCATATTTAGCCTAGTCACTAGTCTTCCCAAATCAGTAGGGAGTGAAAATATGCACAGTAGAAGCACACAATAGAAAAATGGACACTAGTTTAGAAATTCTTGATTTCCACAAAACCCAGAATGTTTTCTGGGATTACCTGGTTTGGAGAAGCAGGGCCCTTTGGGACACACATGCTGAGACGCCTCCTTAATCCAAGTCTCAGCACTGGGGAATGCGTGCAGAGGCAGCAGGAAAGGATGAGAAGGTAAGGGAGAGAAAAGTCGGGTGATTTAAGGATAGAAGTTGAAGTGCAAACATCTGTAGAACTGCGAACCTAGGAACACCAAAGGAAGAGAAAAGGAAAAAGATAGAAATATTTGAAGAAATAATGGAGATACATTTTCCAAAATTAAAGGAAGACACAATGCAAAGATTTTGTGTCCATTAGCTCTTGCTGCATAGAAGCAGCCTCAGAATATCGGTGACACATAGCAGTGAGCGTTACTCCTTCCTGACGGGCACGCAGGATAGGGGGGTTATTATGTTCAGAGCTGCCCAGAATGAAACTTCTCTAGGTAATATCAACGTGCTGATGGTGTGTGTGTGTGTTTGCACATGCTTGTGAAGTTCAAAGGCTTATGAGAGTGTTAGGGGCATAATATTTGGTTCTTTTACAAAATCAACAACAGTGACCACATATTTCTACAAAATACCCAAACCCTAGAAGCATCGCTTCCGTGTGGTGAATTTTGGTGCACCGATCAGCTCGTGGCACAGAAATGCTGCACTACAAACCCCCCTTGACCTCAACAGTGCGTCACAGCAAGAGTCCATTATCAAGTCATGGGTCTGAGGCTGACCCAGAGGCGTGGCTGTGTGGCTTCCCTTCAGATCAGCACAGCTGGGCTCACCCTGGAGTGGGGACAGGTCTGTTCCACCTGTTCTGGGGCCCCGACTAGGTGTTTCCAAATAGCTAGAGCTTTAATAGTTCCCAGATCAGGTTGCCGGACGCTAGGAGCTCCCACACCACGTGTTCTCAGGCTAGGTGCCCCCAGGACACCCCTCACCTTGAGTGACCACCCGAGAGTAGGAGGAATCTTCACACCTCGTCCTGACGCTGTCAACTCCGCCTCCGCGGCACAGCTGGAAACCAGCCATGTGCCAGGCCCACCGTGGTGGGAGGCTGGGAAATCAGGGCAAAGTGTGCAGATGGGCTGGTCTTAACCAGGGAGGGCTTGAGGACCACAGGGATGCTTCCGTGTGCAACGGTTGGTACCATGACCTTGAGCGGACAGCCCAGGTCCCAGGGCTTCACGTGCCATGATGGATACTCATCGTTTCCCAAAGTAGAAAACCCAGCAGAACTGGACATTTCGGGGTTGCGGACACTGGTGATGAAGCTCTGAGTAAAGGCAGGGAGGAGAAGTACAGCATCCAGAGTGGGGTCACAGGGCGGCTGAGGAGTACGTGTCAGAGACTGAGAACATTCCAGCTCTCAGCTTGGGTGAAGGATTCACGGGTGTCCACTGCGTCATACAGCTATGCGTGGACCAATGCCAGGAGTGCCACAAACCAAGACAGATGATATTTAAGCTGACTTTGGGCAACTAGGCTTCATAAGAAAAAAAAAAAGGCGAGCAAACAAAAACCTCAAATGCACCCTAGAGTCAGACAAAAGTCCAGCAGGTGCTTTGAACTTGGTAGTTCATGGGGAAAGGGCTGAGGGGCAGCTGGTGGGGTTACTCCATCAGCCCAGCCTTGGAGGACATGGGGGTAGGGGACTCCATGCACTGATGACCCTCGAAGCGGGCTTTGCATCTGCCAGGTTGGGTCTTGGGGTTTGCCCTCCATGACACCCCGGCCTGAGGGGCCCAGTAGGGCCTCGGGTGCCTGCCAGCCTGCACGGGCTCCCCTCCCGAGGGCCTTCCCTCACCCCTATGTCCCTGGGTTGTGGGAACCACTGAGCGTAGAAGGCCTGTCTGCTTTACATTCTCGGCCATGACAGCACTGGGACCAGGTGTCCCGATCCCAGCAGGCACGTGGAGGCCCAAGGAAGAGGCCACTGTGGGCTCTGGAGCTTAATCTGCCCCCAAAGCGGGGTCTCCCCTGGGTCAGACCTTGTGCTATGGTGCCTGAGGCCTCCTGATCCCAGGGGCAGAGGGGCATGTGTGGCCAAATCCCTAGAGGTGACAAATTGTCAGCCCTCAGGCTCGGTTCCTCTTCGATCTTCTGCCATGAGCACAGGAACTGCCCTTCGCTCTAACCCTGTTTTTGTTTACACACCATCATACCTTTGCTAAGGTTATTTTCCTTTTTTCCTAATGATTGAAGTAATGCTTGAAACAATATAAAGAAAAGTCAGAAATGAATGTTTTTTTCATCAAAGCAAAAGTATTTCTCACTCAGTCCACAAATACTGACATGTCCTCTCTGTGTTCAGCCTGGCTCCAGGCTCTGGGGGCGTCATGATGCGTGACAGGAAGGATTCCCTACCCTTAGAAAGTCCGTTTTATTTCTCGTGGGGAAAGACAGGCAATAAAGGTATTCACCAGTATTTAGTGTTTTGCATCCTGCGCATCACTTCTTTTAATAAGCATTTTCCAACATGGCTGAGAGTTCTTTAGTTTTTAAGTCAACGTCATAGGCTTCTTCTATTCATATCATAGTGCATTTGTATATTTACTAAAGGTGGGAACCTCTTAAACTTCCCTGGTGCTTTTAATATGCAGCAAAATTCAAAAATCATGAATACATTAGAGTTGACCTCAGAACAACACGGACTTGAACTGGGCGGGTCCACTTATAAATGGATTTTTTCAATAAATACATATATGGACTATAAATGAATTTCCTCTTTTTCATGATTTTCTGAATAACATTTTCTTTTCTCTGGCTTACTTTACTGCAAGAATACACTATATGATACATCGAATATGAAAAACATGTGTCAATCACCTGTTTAGATTATTGGTAAGGCTTCTGGTCAAACGTAGGCTATTAGCATTTAAGTTTCGGGGGAGTCAAATGTTACACGTGGATTTTCGACTGCACTGGGGCTCGGCGCCCCTCACCCCTGCGTTGTTCAAGAGTCAACTGTACTAGTAAGTGACCGGCAATCGGCCGTTTATACTAAATATAAATTCATGTGAAGTTTTTGCATCAATTCTCTCTCTGTCTTTTATTATACAGAAATACTTGCATAATTTTTCAAAGATATTGGAAAAGTTTGTCCACTACAGCACTGTTTGTAGCAGCTGAAAATGAGAAACAGCCAAACCTCCGACAATTTAAGTACAATGTGGAGGAAGGGTTCCCACCCAGCAACGGTTCCAGCAGCCAGATGTATGCAGTGGTTTCCCATACATAGCCCAGTGTCAGGAGCCCATCAACCTTAACATCCTGGGACCAATGCCCACCTCTCTGTCCCTCCAGGAACATCCAAGAGCCCAGGGGTGCCCACGCCCCCTCCCACTAAGGTGCACGCCTGAGCCGCAGGGTGGGCTGTGGCCACTGCTCCCCGGAGGACGGGACAGCAGAGGGCAGTGCTGGGGCTCCAGAGGAGGGAGTCAGAGGCCAGGCACTTAGGAAGCCAGGATCACGGTGTGGGTGGGCCATCTGCCCCGAGGGCAGAAGCAGGAGGGGCGTGCCTGCTGTGTGAGCTGCCAGGACCACGGGCCAGTGGCCAGCAGGGGAGAGGTACCCGCACCGAGATACGGTCACTGGTGTGGGATTACATCACAACGTGGGACCTCCCTGCAGGGCATGGACTCAGAAGGTGACCACACACCAGGGCTCAGGAACGAGGAGGCCCCAGAGCAGGGCTTAGATGCAGCTGAAAGTGCTGGGTTTGTGGGAGAACCCCGGGCTGGGGCACCCAACTCCACAGGAGGGGGAGCAGACTGGAAACAGGGCCAGGGCAGGAGACCTCAGGGCAGCCACACCCTTCACAGCCACATCTTACAGGCCTGAGACACAGAGACCGGAGTGGGAGGAGAGGCTCACAGGGTAGGTGCGGGCCCGCCAGCTCTAAGCGCTCTGCCTGGAGCCACAGAGCCACCCAGGAGGAGAAGAGTAGGATACTGGGGTGGGGTGGGGGCACTCCTGAACTGGCTTCTCGTGGGCAGGGTTCCTTGGAAGACAGGGGGAGCCCCACCAGGTGACGCTGACAGTTCTGTCTTCATCCAGCTGGGCTGATGTTCTCAGGGTAAGATCTCTGGACCTGTAGTGGCATCCGCGGTCACCCCACCCTACCCACAGCTCCAGCCCTGGGAGGACGAGGACGTTCACTTGTGCCCCCGGAAGGAGGGACCATGACCAGACTCTGGGGGTCCTGGTGGATAGCACATTCCTATCCAAGAACACAGGCAAGGTGTTGAGGGAATCGAGGACCATCAGCACCTCAAGTGGCAACGTGAAGCAGCATCTGTGGTTCGCTGTGCAGGATACAATAAGGAGAGCAAGGAGAAACCCTCTTCCAGGTGGTCAAGGTGCTGCAGGTCCAGCTGCAGGTAAGGGTGCTTCCTCCCAATTTGCATATTTGTTCCCATCAGCACAGACTGAAGCCAGGCTGAGAGAGAGGGTGTGTAAACATCACTGGAACCCAGCGGTTCTGGACACTCGAGCGCCGGACTCCACGCCCAGCGTCTTTTCTCCACGTGCTGCGACCTCTGTCCGAGGGGCCCCAGCCTGTGAACTCAGTTAATTCCCAAACTGCAAATCACACGTCTGTGATCCGTGTTTGCTAAGGCTGGGAGACAAGTTGAGCGCCATGAATATTTTGTAATAATGCAGCCCCAGGCAACATTCAATCTATCCACATCGCATGGAATGTGGATTGATATCGAATAGATAGGCTCATATAGTGCCTCCTCCCAGATTCCTTCATTCTGACAGTCCTACATTTCTTTAGTGGCAGTGGAGACATTCTGTCCACAGAACCCCTCCTCGCAGGGCCTCAGGTGGCCCAAGGCTGGGAGACCTTGCTCGCTGGATTCCCACGTGGGTGATGCTCCACACGGCCCCGCCTGCCGAGTCCAAGAAGAAGCCCTCGGCATTGAAATTCCACTGACTTCCAGCCTCAGTCGGGTGGTTGGGGCATAATTGCACAGGAGGCTTACAGGGATGAGTTGTAAAGAGAGTCGGCAGGCAGGCCATTGAGAAAGACTTACCCCGGGTGTTGGACTCCACACTGCCTGCCTTGGCAGGAGAGGGGCCAGTCTACACGTGACCCCGCCTCCCGGCACAAGTGAGCCGTCAACACGGTGTTCCCAGCGCACGAGGCTGATGGCTGCATGCTCCGTCAGGGGCAACCCTGCCGCCCTTTGAAGTTAAGGCTCCGGGTCCTGTAACTTCCACACCCCCTTCACAGTTCTCCCCTTTGGTACCCATGCGTCATGGGCATGCAGCCCTTCCGTGCCAGGCGCTCTAGGTGGGGCTGAGATGGATACAGGTGATCACAGCCTTTAGGGAGTCAGGGGGTCAATTAGAAGACAAACCGCTAAGCTAGACCTGAGAGCTGGGATGCTGTCTGTGGCGTGGTGCTCGGGGCCAGGCATCCGTGGGCTTCCTTAGACAGCTGGTGAGTCCCCTCCTGCACTGGCCGTACCCTCACCAATTAAGTGAGGATCCCTGTGTGGGACCTGGGTCCCCTACACAATCATGGTTGAGCACCACCTCCCCAGGGACAGATGAAAGTGCAGCCCGAGGGCAGATGGGCTACAGGGGAAGGAGGCTGGTGGGCAGTGGTTTTTGGGGGGGGTCCCCAGAAGCAGACCCTAGTGTTAGTGTTCCAGTGAAGTGGTTTATTTGAGAGGCCATCCAGGAAGCAGCAGGCAGCCTGGAGAGGATTGAGAGGGGGCAGGGAAGGGACCAGTGCAGGGGAGCCACTAAGCAGGTGATCACCAAGGGCATCTGGGCTCAGGGTCCCTGGGGCCTTGGGGAGAGGGGGCAGCACTGCAGAGCTGGGCCACCTGCAGGAGAGGAGCTGGGTTCCTCATCCACAAACTCTCAGGCTAAGAGCTGCTCCAGGAGCCCTTGGCTTCTGCTGGCAACAGAGAGCCCCGGGAAGTGGCAGTGTGGGTCGGTGCCTGGGGCCCCACCCATAACATCTGCTGCAGGAGGGGAGTGGGGAGGGTTTAGGGGTGTGGGGGAGGGGAAGAAGGAGCGTGGCCCATTTCAGCAACCCTAAGGAGCCAGTGTGAGCAGCCAGACAGGTGGGCAGTGACCAGGCCAAGCCAGGCCTCGTAGGCTGTGGGCAAGACTTTCAGGCCTCCTTAGGAGGATGAAAAGCCAGAGAAACATTAGGTCATGCAGTTCTTGGGATCCATGCGATCGGATACGGACTTTGAATCTGTCACTCTGGTTAACCCACCTCCAGAAAGGGATGTGAGTTCTCAGGTTCCCGTTTCCCTGGAATCAGCACACAGCCATCCTCTTCCTTCCTGTGGCCGGATGAGCAGAGAGTCCGGGACCTCTGGGAGGTAGGAGGAGTGGGGACGGCTGTTACGGGTGCGCGTTCTAGTGCCCGACGCCCCCGTCTCGGCCGCCAGCTGGCTAACCAGCTTCTCCCACTACAGTCCGGTCACCCTTGTTAGTTCTTTGGAAAGAAACTAAGAGGTCATATGACCTCGTTAAAGGCTGGAGTTGGCAGTGAGGGAAAGCCTGGCAGAAAAGCATGAGTCCAGGTGAACCTGGACCCAAGCTGCAGACACACCTTTCATTTCCTGCTGTCATTTTTTTTTTTTTTTTTGCAGTACACGGGCCTCTCACTGTTGTGGCCTCTCCCGTTGCGGAGCGCAGTCTCCGGATGCGCAGGCTCAGCGGCCACGGCTACTCGGGCCCAGTCGCTCCGAGGCATGTGGGATCTTCCCGGACCGGGGCACGAACCCGCATCCCCTGCATCGGCAGGCGGACTCTCAACCACTGCGCCACCAGGGAAGCCCTGTCATCTTTTTTTGACCTCACTGTTCATCAGAATCACCTGGAGGTTTGTTCAAACACAGACTGCGGGGCCCACCCCTGGAGTTTCTGATTCAGTAGGTCGAGGTCCTGCATTTCCATCAAGTTCCCTGGTGATGTTGATGCTGCCGGTCTAGGGGCCCCACCTGCGAAGCCTGGAACGCCACTGCGGAAGGACGGCCCTTATTCCTTCTGTGACTCCAAGAGCTGGTAGGAGAAGGATTTTCCGGATGGCGGGCTTGGCCATCTCTAAATCCTGCTGTGATCTTTTAAAACCAGATGGGAGCAGATTTACACGGACATATGAGCAGTCTTTACCTCACTCAACTGTTAGCAAATCCTGTCCATCACAGCTGTTCTGCTTCCTAAACACTTAGAGAACAGGAAGACTAACCCCGGCCACATGGGCCCCTGGGGTGGTGGGAGGGGCCTTGGGTGGGGAAGTCCCAAAGGGCAGGGGATTTCAGATGACAGAATCTGAGGGGGTTATGTGTGGGAAGGGACTCAGGGAGGGGGTCCTATATGGTCGAGGGGCCTGTTCCCATGGGGCACACGTAAACTGGTAATATCCCGGGCCCAGGAGAGCCCAGGTTCTGGAAGTAGAAGGTGTTGCCTTCAAGAAGGCCCCAGGCTGGATGGCGCCTTCCCTAGGGCATCCAGCTCCAGGTGGTGGTATCAGCGTGTGGTGGGCGTTATAGGCCATCCCCTAAAGATATGTTTGGAGAGGGGGAGAGGGGAGGAGGAGCTAGGGAGAGAGAATGAGAGTGAGAGCAATTTGTTAAGGGTTAGCTGAAACTTAAAAAGTAGAAAAAGCTTTTTCGAACAAAGTTGCATGATTGCTAATCCGTAGGTCACAGATCGTCTGGAATACTTTATTAATGCTGAAATAGCCCAGCTGCAGAAAGCTTCCAGACGGTAATGAAAACTGCGTGGTTAAGGAAAACTTCAAACTGGAAAAGGTAGGTGACAAACCAACCATCTGCGATGGTCTTGGCTGCTCTGAGCCCCAGGCAGAACTTGGGGTACACAGACCCTCTCCTTGAGGTCGGCATCAGTCCCAGTGTTTCGCCCCAGGAGTGGTCAGCCCTGTGGCCTTCAGAGCAGAGGGTGCAGGGCAGCAGGACGTGGAGGACCTCTTGTCCTAGGGACAGGATGCTGTCAAGGTCACTCTTATTGCAAGGACTCCATCCCTCCAGGCTCCTGGTGCAGGGAAACTCGCTAACACACATTCACTGGGAGTCTGCCCTCTTGGACCCTGATGCTCCACCCAGCTGTTGCCAGCCCCACGGTCGTTCATCCTTGTGAAGGCACAAAAGGGAGTCCGTTCACTCAGCCGCTCATCAAAGCTTACCTGGCACTTGGCGCTATTCTGGGTGCTGGAGATCAAGCAGTGACCACACCAAGTGGTGTCCCCACACTCCCAGGCTCAGCCATGGTTTCCACAAATGTCAGGGAAGAGCCCCAGGCTCTCAGCAGAGGGCTGACAGAGCCTGGGGGCTTTTGGCCTCAAGCCTGTATTTCTGACTCAGGGTGGGAGTGCCCAGGGCTCATCCAAGGGCTTCCTCTGAGGTTGGTGAAGGCCCCGGGCTCCCTGAAGGTGGGCTCCTTCCTTCACCCCCGTGGTCCTTCACGTGAGCCATGTCAGAATCACCTGGCGGCCTTGACACACCTGGATGGCGCGGTTTCCCGCTGAAGAGGCTGATTCAGTAGGTCTGGAGAGGAATCCAAGAACTGGCAATCCTCACGAGCTCCCCAGGCTGGGGTCCGGGGCTGCTGCTCTGGCCTTGGGACCATGCTCAGAACCGCTGCTTCAGGCAGCCACTGCACAGGCACTGCAAGGGCCCATTGACAGGAGCCTAAAACGGCCTCTGTGAGCTCACCATGAACAATTTCCATCATTTCCAGCACAATAGAGGCCATTCAAGGACAAACAGTCAAGCAGGGAGCGTGTCTGATGCCATCTTATCTTTCATGTTAGTTTAATTTATCTTTTCCTGGTAGTACAAGTATGGTTGGTTGAAGTTTATATTTTCTACTGGGAGCATTGTGGATAAGGGAAAGTTGTTGCTTTTTACCTGTTTGTAGAAAATATTAAAGAGAATTAAGGAAACTTGTCTTCAGGAAGCTCTTTTATTCTCTGTAAGGTTTCCATGGCCCATCTCTGTTTTAAAGCACACGTTTTAAAGCCCACATTTATCGATAATGAAAACTTTGTTCCTTTCTTTCCAAGTGTTTGGAATAATGCTGAAGAGGAGTAATGCTGGGCATTCTATCTTATTCCTGGGGGAATTAATGGGATTCTCTTCAGTATTTATACCTTATTACTAAATATTGTATCAAGTATTGATTTCTGAAGCTCCTCCAACTCTCTCTTTACCAAAAGTTAGTTTTTTTTGTGTGTGTGTATGTTTTGCTTTTTGTTTTTTGTTTTTGCGGTACACAGGCCTCTCTCACTGTTGTGGCCTCTCCTGTTGCGGGGCATAGGCTCCGGACGCGCAGGCTCAGCGGCCATGGCTCACGGGCCCAGCCGCTCCACGGCATGTGGGATCTTCCCGGACCGGGGCACGAACCCGCGTCCCCTGCATCGGCAGACGGACTCTCAACCACTGAGCCATCAGGGAAGCCCCAAGAGTTAGTTTTTAAATTAAGAATGTTTTCTTCTATCAATTATTCTTTCAGTATCTACCAAGTGTATTGAATAATTTTTTCTTCTTTGATCCATTACTATAATAAATTCAAATAATATTGAGTCATCCTTACGTGTCTGGAATATGGAGCACGTGTCTTTTTGGTTTTCTATAAATATAACTTTCTTTGAATGGCGTGGTTAGTTCTCATCCACACTGACTGAAGGTGGTGACAGATACACAGGTCACCAGTGTGCAGGCTTGTTGGGTGAATCTGCATCTTCAGCAAGGTTTCTGGACGATTTCTGCACAAGGACACGGCAGGGGACTATCCTTATTCCTCTGACACGATTAGCTTTGTTGAACCTGCTGTGGACATGCACACCTGGCATCCCCGTCTCTTTTATGGCATATTTCTGGGTCTCTCTGAGTGCGGGGTGTGATTCCTGAAGGCCAATTGTGGACGTGCTTGTGCATGTGGGGGGGGGGTGTTCTCCAGTCACCACCTCGTTGATGGCAGGACAGCCCCTTCTTCTTGCCTCCTCCCTTTGTGGAGACACTCCGTGGGGCCCAGGCTGGAAGGGAGCAGCGGCATGGGTGGTGTCCGCACTTGTCTCTTAGAATACAGAGGGATCGATGCTCCACTTTTCATTTAGGAATTTTGCTTTTATATATTAAACAGTCAAACTTCCCTAGAGAATGGCTTGGAGCGTGTGGTGCACACACGCACACACGGGCACACACACGTTCCATGGCCTGACCCCAAACCTACTGAATCAGAATGTCCGGGTACTGACATCCACACACTTCATGTCACAGGAATGCTGAAAAGCACTGCACTAGGGACAGTAACTGTTTACTATGCAGCTGCTTTTAATTTGCTGGTATTTTTTTAAGGCTATTTTGTAGGTAAGTTTGGATTATAATTTATTTCTCAGCTATATTTTGGTTTCAGGATTTCTGTGGTCTGGTGTAATGAGAATGGGGGCTTTCCTTTTTTCCTGTGATCTAGATCAGTTTAAAGACCAAAAGAGCTTTGGGTTCTCAAGGCTTGATGTAATTTGCCTATAAAAACATTTTGACTTGGTATTTTGTTGGTTTGTGGGCAATGAGGCCCCCATAATACTCCTTTGCATGTGTCCAGAACTCAGTGGAGACCTAACGCCATTCTCTCTGACACCGTTTGCCTCTTAGCTCCTGAAATGCCCCAGTGTTTCCAGCCAATTATTGAAGATGCCCTTTGCTGTTTTTCCAGGGTTGCTACCGATCTGTTCATCTGTCTCTCCATCTCTCCCCTCACTCATCCGTCTATCACCCAGACATAGAATATTTCATTTGTCATTTCAATGGTTTTCTAAAAATTTATTTATTTATTTTTGGCTGCGTTGGATCTTCACTGCTGTGCACGGGCTCTCTCTAGTTGCAGCGAGCAGGGTTTACTCTTCCGTTGCGGTGCGCAGGCTTCTCATTGCATGGCTTCTCTTGTTGTGGAGCTCGGGCTCTAGGTGCACAGGCTCAGTAGTTGTGGTGCATGGGTTTAGTTGCTCCGTGGCATGTGGGATCTTCCCGGACCAGGGCTCGAACCCGTGTCCCCTGCATTGGCAGGTGGATTCTTAACCACTGCGCCACCAGAGAAGCCCTCAATGACATTTTGAAAGGGAGAGAAGGGGTCTTTGGAATAAAAGATATGTTAGGTCCTAGAACTCTCTAAATTGCTCTTATCCTGACATTGTTGTTAGAACAAAAGGCATTGTTTGATTATTAAGATTACCTACATTAGTTTATACCTGGCATAGAATTGCATACAATCTACACTGGAGAAAACATTAAAGAGAATTCAAAATAAAATCAAGGTTACATCTGATCTCCCACCAGAATATGATGATGATTAATATTTGCTGTCTATCCATGGGAGGGACGGGGACAGATACCCCTCCAGGCACCTGCTGGTGGCTACAAAGGTCTGCAGCCTCCAGCCGGCAGATTCCTGGGGGCATTCCTTGATGGGTGACGACCCGTCTTCCCACATATTCCTAAGCTGACACTTAGTATCCTAAGCTGACACCTGGCAACAGAGCCATTTTTTTTCTCTTCTTCTTGGCATACTGCTGACTTTGCTGTGGTGGTGGTCTTTTTCAGAGCCAAATGTGCACCTTTCTGGTGGGCGCACTCCCGTGGCACAGCGATTTCACCATGATGAAGAAGAAGTGTGTGGATGCCCAGGGGCTCTGGAGCTCCTAACACCATCCTTTCCTTTGTCTGTGAAACAGCAATGGCCTGTGAGCCGTTACTAGCACGCTTTCCTCATACATGTCCCCCTGCTTGCTGTTCTGCTTTCTAGATTCAGGTTAGGTGGTAACGAAAGATGGGCAGGACCAAGTCCTCCTTCCTGGCCTCATGGGAGGCCACTTGCCTTTAGCAGGCATGATGGCCCGCCCCCAGGAATAAGGAACATTTGTCACTGAGCACAGAGGGTGGGGTGCGGTCTGATTCCATTTCCCACCACACCCCTGGGAAGGAATCTCATTTTGATCTGGTAATCGCCCCACTCCCGCCCCACAGAGGGCTGAACGCAGTGGGTACTCACAGTTTCCTTCTGGAAGCCTCCTTTGGCCTGAGGCCCCTTTGTCCCTGGGTCCCGAGTGGATGGGTCACCGGTGGGAGATGAGGGGGACGCAGCTGGGAGACCCCCTGGCAGAAGCAGCAGTCTTCCCCTTGGGGGCTCTGTGAATTGGGAGAATTTGTGTTTCTTTTTATGTAAATGTTAACAGTGGTCACAGATCTAGAGGGGTGAGGACAATAAGCCCTTCAAAGGAAGCTTCAGTGTTCACAAGTGTCTGTGTGTGCACGTGTGTGCAGATGTGTGCAGTTGTGTACTAGTGTGCATATGTAGGTGTGTGTATGGAGAGAGACTGAGGAGAGATGGGGGTATGTGGAGAAGGAAGTACACAAGCAGAGATGATAACAGGAGATAAAACTTCCTCAAAGAAAGCAATCATTAAAAATAGGTGTGTCTGGGGCTTCCCTAGTGGCGCAGTGGTTGAGAGTCCACCTGCCGATGCAGGAGACAGGGGTTCGTGCCCCGGTCCGGGAAGATCCCACATGCCGCGGAGCGGCTGGGCCTGTGAGCCATGGCCGCTGAGCCTGCGCGTCTGGAGCCTGTGCTCCACAACGGGAGAGGCCACAGCAGTGAGAGGCCCGCGTACCGCAAAAAAAAAAAAAAGGTGTGTCTGAGGGGGAATTCTTTAATGGATAGAGTTTTAATTTCACAGGATGAAAAGCTTGTGGAGATCAGTTGCACAGCACTGTGAATATACTCAACACTACTGAACTATACACTTAAATGGTTTGGATGGGAGATGTTATATGTATTTACCACAATTAGATTTTTAAAAACTAAATAGGCTGTTTTAAATGTAGTGTTGGGTACAATTTGGGAGACCAACTGTGTTTCCAGCGTTCAGGGCTTCACCTCAGGGCCTGGTGGGTGGCAGGGATTCAGCATTCCTGCCCCAGACAGAATGAGGCCTCGAGACTCAAAGGCCACTTCTTTTGTCTCTGGTTCCTCCAAATTAAGGTCTCATGGTTGGAGACACCATGCCACCTGGGGTGACAGGGGACAAGTGGCATTCCCCTTGCAGAGCCCTTGCCTCTCCTCTGATTGTCTCTTCCCCCCTGTCAGCCCCCTTAGTCTCTCTTCCCAGCCCACCCATGTGTGCCCCGCTCTCCTCCGACACAACTCCTGCTCTGCCCCCAACCCCAGGAGCCTCTGCCAGGTAAGGGCCCAGGATTTGGATCTGAAACAGGCTTAACATCACTTGGACCTAATACACTTATCCTGATTAAAAACTACTCTTCCCCTCAGGCCAGTAGGGCTCCATCCAAAAGTGCCCCCCAGATACCCTGGTGGGATGCTCCCTGCAGAGCAGCAGACCCACCGCCCAGCCCCGGTGCTCAGGTCGGACCACAGCTGCGCATCCCCCGCTGCTCGAGAGGCACATGTAGGCGCCTTAGGAAAGACAGCTTTTTGGGACCAACCTCTTGGGATGGTCCTTCCTTCCAGACAGTTGGGTGGGAACCGCAGGAATCCGGTGTCTGCAGCAAGCGGGCAGGGCACAGTGCGGGGCTAGCCGGACGTGCTGGGGGCGGGGTGACTGCCACCCCGCGGGTACAGGTGTTCCTCCCACGTGGACAGAGATACCCCGTACAGGCCTATTTCTAAGTTTGTGTTAACTTATATCAAAATTTAATCTAACTTCACCTCTTTTTAACCTGTCTCTCCAAGTCTCTTCTTTTCATTTTCTTTTTCTTCACATGAAATAAAATGCTAGGCAGGCCTTGCTTTCCCTTGCTGGGTTTCATGTCCTTTCTGCTGAGATGTTGTTACTGGTGTCTCTCTCTCTCTCTCTCTCTCTCTCTCTCTCTCTCTCACACACACACACACACACACACACACTCACTTCCCTGGTGGGAGGTCAGACCTACAGCCTCTACTCCATTCTGCTGAAGCCCCCCTGCACCCTGGACCCAACACTGTCCGCCTCAGTCTGGGACGCAGGAGCAAAGGGGCCCTGGAAGGCCACGGAGATCAAGGAAATGCTGCCCAACAAGACTGGTCACATGGCCTCGGAGGACTGGTCTGGGGGTCCCGCCCTCTGCCCTGCCCCTATCCTTGCGGGGACCCAAGGCCTTTCCAGCTGGTGACCAGTCATGGCCATCCTCTGCGAGAACAAGGAATCCATTTAGCCCCATCCTGGACCGGGCTGTGGAGACCCCACAGGCCAGTGGGAAACGAGGCCAGAGCTGCCAGGACCAGGGGTGGGTGCTCCGGGGATCACCTGGGTAGCAGCAGCAGGGAGCTCAGGGCCTCGAACCTGGGAAAGGGCCAGGTGGGCTGTGGAGAGAGTGCAGCCTGGTCCTAGTCTCAGAGATGTAAGCACTGTCCCAGCTCTGCCATGTCCACTGGGTGCCGCACCACTGACCACACCCCAGGTCTGCTCGCCTTGACCCAGGCCAGCGTGGGGACCGCCTGGCGCCCAGGCCCTGCTGGACTGAGAGCCCATGGGGAGGGGCACAGACTCATCCCCCACGTGCACCTAGTGGGTGGTTTTCCCCTTTCCATGTGGTGGGTACGTGTAGACACAGTAGGTGCATTTCTAGGGTCTCCAGAGGAGTCAGGGACAAAGGGTCAAGACGTGGGCACCGGAAGTGTGCGGCGCGGCCACCAGTGTCCACCCTGCGCAGGGGATGGTGGGGTGGCCACGTGGGAGCTCTAGGATGGACCCAGGCCTCAAAGTAGCTGTTCCCCTCCGACCCCGGGAATGAAACAACAAGGCTGATCTGTTCCAAGGCACATGGGATAAAGATTTGTGTCCTCTCCCGAGACCGACGGGCTCAGCCAGGGGAGAGGAGAGTAAGTAGAAGTGGGGCTGCAGCTGGAGCAGAGGCCCAGGGGGTGAGACAGGCCGTCTGCGGTCCGGGGGTCCCTTGCCCACAGGCTACTTTCCTTGGTGAAGGGCACTCCTGCCAGCTCTCCTCACGTCCACTGTGGAGGGCTCCCCGATTCATTGGCAGGTCCTGGACAGAGGCAGGCCTCTGCACCGGCCTGGCCATAAACCCCTCCTGTCTGCCCTCCTGGCGTCTCCAGTCTCAGCCAGGACCACCCCGCAAGTGCTGTCCCAAAGCCAAACTGAGCAGGGCATTTCCCTCCTCCCATAGTCAACGGCCCATCAAGTGCACTTGAGCATACCTGGCACAGAAGCCCGTCTCTGCCCCAGTCACCAGGCTACTGCTGGGCCTGCAGGGCCAGGTCAACGCACTGCCGTGGATGTCACCTAGGGCCAGCCAGAGGCTCTTCAGCTCCCCCCGCCCAGGGGAACCACCCCCTCCTGCAGACTGGTGTGTATCATCTGGAAGGAGAGGCAACTTGCAGGGCCTGGATGGCCCCTCTACAGGCTGGTGACCATGCCGGTGGGGACCGGACAGTGCCTTTGTGCGCCCACTGTGCCCCGAGCATTTTATGCCCACCTGCTCTGCCCACCCATGCCCCACCCTGGGCCCCCAGCCCATCGGCGGAGACTCCACATGGGCACTCACGCACCATGTCCCCACCCTAGGTGGGGCTGCCCCCCGTGACGGGCAGCCTCCTGACTCCTGGCTGCATGTGTGGACCCAGGCTAGGCCGTGGAAGGATGGGAGCCCAGGAAGCCACGGGGAACAGAGGACAGAGGGGCCCAGGACAACAGGGCACTTGCAGAGGAGCTCGGGGCCAGGCTTGGCAGGGGGCAGGCCCTCTCCCCACAGCGTTTTACGGTCCCTGCGGGCAGATCCTGGCTACCTGGGTACCAGTCCCAGCTAACAGCCTCCCTTCTTGGGCATGAGCGTGTCTGAGCACGAGGAAACGAGTCTCTAGTCCTGGCTGAGTCACGGAGCCCCCCGGCCAGGGGAGTGAGGCCAGGAGCAGGGTCGGCTGTGGGACAACCTCCCGGACGCCAGCATGTCTGAGCCGTAGGCTGTTCCACCTCGAGGGCAGGGGTACAGCCACAGGCCAGCACAGAAGATGGAGTTCTTGTCCCAACGCTGCCACCTTCCAGTTCAAAGCCCTCACGGTGTAACTGGGCCCTCAGTTTGCTAGCCTTCATCTTGGAGGACAGAATGCCTGCTGGCTCGGTAGGACCAGGCGATGTGCTGGGTCAGCTGCATGTATGTCCGTTACAGCGGGGGAGGCTGACGGTTCTGCTATCCATGTGCTGACACATTTGCAGGTTTCTGCTGAGGTCAGGCCGGCTAGCGGCCTTAGGGACAGTTGGCAGCAGAGACCTGAGCCCTGGCCTCTGTTGCCTCCTCCCACTTTTCACTGTCAGCCTTGTCCCACCAAAGAGTTAAAAGGCATTAGTTCTACAGTCACTTTTGTTCTTCGGCTGACACAGAGTTTAATTGTTGCAACATCAAAGTAGGCCAGGGCCAAAACAGAGACTGCAAGGCTCTTGCCCAAAGAACAGAGGGTCCTTGGAATAGAGGATGGGGAGGTCTTGGGTCTGCGAGTCCCCAGCTCTTATCTGGACATTAGGCGTGCAGGCAGCGTTTACCCATCCCCCCGTGAGGACAGGAACGTGAACCTGGGGGCCTTTCTCAGGAAAAGAATTGCCAACGGCAATGAGCTGGTCTCCGGCTCTACATGGGCTCCCACCACGGACACTGCAGGGACAGGCCCCCGAGCTGTCGGACTTGATGGGCTCAACCCAAGGTGTGCACATGCCCAGTGCCCAGCTTGCTCTGCTTCCAGAACCCTGACTGCGCCTCCTGGCCGGGAACCTCAAGACCTCAAGGCCAGCCCCCTGCGCACACGCAGAGAAGCCCCTTCTGCCATCACTCTCTCACCCTCACCTTGCCCGTGGAAAAAGCAAGAATGTGGGACTGTGACCATTGCCAAGATGGAACCGGCTGTGTGGTGGACCTAGCTTCACCTTGCTCAGTGTCACAGCAAACTTCACGCATGAGAGAGGCCCAGAGCCAGGCCGCAGATCAGGGGATTGCTCCAAAGTGCTGGGGACTGGACCGTGGCCTTCCTCTTGACGAAAGGGGATTTGTGATGAAATGAGGGTGATTTCTGCAGGATCTTTCCCCATTCAGCCACCCCTGGAGCAAGACTTAAGGGCATTGCTATAAGAAGAACTGCCGAATGAGATGAACCAGGCAGGAATTATGTTACGCAGCCGGGCTGAGTGCGGGCGAGGACGGGCATAGGACTGGAGCCAGGTGTCTGGCCCTCGGCGGTGCCTCTTGTGAGTCCAGGTGGGCTGGGCGCCGTCCTAGCTTCTGCTGCCATCGCTCAGCACCTGCCTTGGCAAGCAGCCAGCTAATGTGGATGTGGAGAAAGGTGATGGGGCCTTTTCCCTTCCAGGCTCTTTGCTTTCGAGGGTGTTGGCCTGAACGTAACAGGGCTCCCTCATGGAGGAGATGGGGCCTCAGCTGCACAGCCTTTCATGAGGGCCTCTCCCAGGTAGAGATCTCAGCCTCCCCGTCTCCGGCAGACCCTCAATCCTGCAGGTGCGGAATGACTTTAGGTGGACAGTAGAGAGCTCTGGGGGGGTGGTTCAGAGTGGAGGGACGGAGGCCTGCAGAAAGGGGAAATAAATCACCAAACAACTTATTTCAGTAACGCTATCTGGCCCTGCAGCCCGAATGGCTCCAGAATTGCTGCTGAGGAGGGTTCACCTGTATCGATCCGGGTAGGAGTCCAAGGCTTGTCTTGATCTGCTTCCCACGGTTTATACAAGAACGACAAAGACGCAATGGTCCACGTGAAGAAGTGGAGAAGGTGCTGATGGCCAGAACTGTGGAGCGACAGAGGCCAAGGCCCTCGGCTGACCCCTCAGCACCCCCAAGCTTCTGACTGGGACCCGTGTCAGTGTGATCCCCCTCCCTCCCCAAGCACAGCCTCCGATACACGTTGTGAAGCTCCCTCCACACCAAGTACCCACGGGGAGTCCCTCCCCTCCACCTAATCCCTGCCCAGGATGTCGAAACCGATCTGTGCTGACAAAATTGGTGAAGATGTCATTTTGTAAACGGTTGTGTTTTTCCTCTGTCCAACCCAAGCCTGCTCTCTCCAGCTGAAGGTCCAGGATAGCGGCAGTCTACAAAGACAGAAAAATTTAGGTAATAACTACTCTACTCCAGCCAAGAAAACACTGTGTCCCCATGCCCTTTTGTGCATGTAGGGAAATACTTCTGTGGGACAAACTCCTGCGTGTGGGTGTGTTGAGGACCGTGTAACTTTGAAATGTTTAGCAGAGATTGCTAAGTCACCCTGAGCAAAGACATTGGATTCTTACTCCACCAATGCTGACGAAGGCGCCTTATCAACCAGACACTGTCATTGTTTTTTAACTTTTTTCCAAAGTGTAGGAGAATGGTGACACTTCATGGTTGGGTTCATTTGAATTTCTGTTGTTAAGGAAGCTAAGCATATTTTCACACATGTATTAAAGACATTTATATTTCTTTTTCTGTGACTTCTGTGTTGATTACTTTTCTCCAAGTTTCCTACTGGATTTTTGTCTTTTTAAAAATTACTTGCAAGAGCTCTTTGATATTATGGAAATTAAAATGTTCTGCCTCACATTTGTCAAAGTCTAACCACTTGTCTCCCTTCATACCCACTAGGCTGGCAATCATCGCAAACAGAGAGTGTGGGACTTCCCTGGTGGTCCAGTGGTAAAGAATCTGCCTTCCAAGGCAGGGGACGTGGGTTCAATCCCTGGTCAGGGAACTAAGATCCCACATGCCACAGGGCAGCTAAGTCCACGCACCACAACTACTGAGCCCGAGCGCCTCAACTAGAGAGCCCACCTGCCGCAAACTACAGAGTCCACGTGCTCTGGAGCCAGCGGGCTGCAACTGGAGAGAAAACCTGCACGCCACAACTAGAGAGAAGTCCATGTGCTGTGATGAAGATCCCACCCATCCGTCGCAGCAAAAGATCCCACATGCTGCAACTAAGACCAACGCAGCCAAAATGTAAATAAATAAATAGAGAGATAGTAACCAGTGCTGGCAAGGATGTAGAGGAATGGAACCCTCATACACCGCTGATGGGAAGGTAAAACGGTGCAGCCCCTTTGGGAAACCATCCAGCAGTTCCTCAAAAAGTTAAATACAGAGTTCAGGTAACCCAGTAATTCCACTCTGACCTGTGTACCAAGAGAAATAAAAGCATATGTCCACACAAAAGCCCAAATATGAAAGTTTGTAGCAGCGTTAGTCATAATAGCCAAAAAGTAGTCAAAACCCCCATGTCCACTAATTGGTGAATGGATAGATGAAACACAGGACACACATGCATGAAGGAAAGTTATTCAATGATAAAAAAGAAATGAAGTAGCAATTCATGCTGTAACGTGGGTGAACCTTGAAAACATACTAAGAGAAAGCCATACACCACAAGACATATACAGTATGATTCCATTTATAGGAAATGTCCAGAATAGGTAAATCTATAGAGAAAGCAGATTCGAGGTTGCCTAGGATTGGAAGGAGGCAGGGAGATTGGGAGGGTATTGGTTCAGCCTTGCTGGGAAAGCTGATTGTGGTTTTGGATGTAAAACTGTGAAGATACTAAAAGCCATTGAATCGCACATTTAAATGGTTGAATTGTATGGTATGAGAATTATATTTCAGTAAAGTTGTGTAAAAACCACCCTGCCCCTGCAGTGCGCCCCACGCGTCCCACCTGCCCTCTGGCCGCACCCCTTAAGGCAGCCGGGGTAAGAAGCACCAGCCAGCCCCTCCTGGAACCCCAGTTCCCACCATCAGGGGCAGAATGAGATGCTTCATTCGGGGCGATAGCTTCTGGAACAGTCAGTATCTGCCATTACCGATGACCCCAAAGCAGCTGGGGTGAGCCGGCTGCGGGGGATGGAGGGGAGTGGGGCCGTGCCCAGAGGGCCCAGGGGCTGTCTCCCCTCCGTACTCCGTCAGTCAGTGGAGGCCTGAGGACCAGCCCAGGACTCAGCCCCGTGGGTCCACAGCCATCGCAGCGTCAGCACCCTGCCCCGCCCTTGACGTTTTCCCGGACCAGCTGGGTGGGCCCCAGCCTACTCCCAGGGAGAGATGTGGGCTGTCTCTACTTCTGTTGAGAGAGGCCTCAGCCCAGGCCACAGTTTTCAAACGATTCGTGGGGCCAAGAGGGGAAATGGACTCGCTTCTGGACATATTATATGCTCATATCTTTGGCTCCCTTTGAGCCGAGACAAGTGAGGAAATTGTCTTTTTCTTTCGGATTTTATAAGCAGCCGCATAGCACAGGGAGATCAGCTCGGTGCTTTGTGACCACCTAGAGGGGTGGGATAGGGAGGGTGGAAGGGAGGGAGACGCAAGAGGGAAGAGATATGGGGACACATGTATATGTATAACTGATTCACTTTGTTATAAAGCAGAAACTAACACACCATCGTAAAGCAATTATACTCCAATAAAGATGTTAAAAAAAATAAAATTAAAAAAAAAGAGCTTTTCCCATAAAAGGGAACTTAACCCTTTGCCAAATATCTTCCAAATAACATATTGTGTTCCCATTTACCTGTCGACTTTGGGGGGCGAGAGCATGTGTGAGTGTGTGCTGTACCAAGTGTGTGGCCGGATTGATGCTTCTGCTCCATCTGGCTTCTGTGTTTTCTACAAGCTCAGAAATGGCTCCTGACTTCCAGCCCAGGACTCTGTCCCACATTTGACCCTCCAGCCGGTGACTCTCAGGTCTCATAGGCCCCGTCTGGAGTTTACTTACAGATCTCAGGTAGGAGCCTCCTTGGGCTGATGTGTATTTTTAATATCCTGGAAAGAAAAGTAGTGATTTCCCAACTTCTGAGTTCTTGGGACTCCCCTCTCTGTGGCTGAGCCAGGCCCCAAAAGCAGAGTGGGATGGAGTCCCGACCGTCCGGGCAGCCTGCCCGGGACAAGGCTGGAGATGGGGAGGAATGGCTGGCGGGCCAAGGGGGATCTGCCCTCTGTTCATCCCACAGAGGCTCATCACGCCTGAGTCTGCTGCCAGCCTTCGGCTTCGTGTCCTCGGCACCACCCCTGGCCTCCTGACCTGAGGGCCTCTGGCCCCAGGTCCCCTGAGCCTGGCTGTCTGGTGTCTCTAAGATGCCAAAGAGGGGCCACATGACAAGACACTGATGGAAACAGCCCTGGAGGTGACTTTACTTCCAGCTGCCCATCCAAAGCACAGAAATTTAGAAAGTTAGGAGCCAAGGGACAGGAGCTGGGACTCAGCCCTTGGGGCAGATGCTGGGGGCTCCTGGTGAGCCTGTGGGCTTCTGAGGGCAGAGGGTCCCCTGGCAGAGGGGCTGGTCACCTGGGCAGCATCAGTGGGGCAGGGCTTACGTCACAAAGGGGCCAGAGGTGACCACTGGCAGGGAGGACAGCTGAGGGCAGACGTACCCTAACGCCAGCAGACACCCTGAGCAGGCACATGGCTGTGAACTGAGCGTGCCAGAGACAAGCGGGCCGCAGGCAGGAGCCACCGAGCTCGGGTCCTGAGGAAGGAGAGAGACCGCCTGCGGCCGGCGGCCAGCTCAGGGCTCGGCCGCAGCGTCGTGGAAAGGAGCTTGGTGCTCAGGTGGGTCCCAGGTTTAGCCGTGCTGGATGGAAGACGGCCCAGGGCAACCATCCCGTGTGTCTGGGCAACTGCTTCAGAGGCCACGGAGCGGGTCTGAGCCGCTCCAATCCCACGCGTGTCACATCAATGCTGCCATCGCGCGGAGGCCGGGCAGGAGCGGGTAGGTTACCACGGGCCAGGCCGGCGGGCGGAGGGGACCCGGTATCCGCACGCATCAGCCTCCCCACAGGCCCGTCTCTGGGAGGCACACGGGAAGGTCTCCTCTCGCGGCCTGGGTTTGGTTGGCGATTCCTGGCAGAGGGTATGTGGGTCAGAGCGGTGTCCTGGGTGGGCAACCGAGCGAAGACCCCGGGAGTGTTCGGGGCCGGGTGTCTGTATCTAGAGCCTGACGGACACCAGGCATCTCTTGGTTTGGCCGTCATGTCCTCTGTTCAGCTTGGACACTCTGTCCCCACTTCCCTGCGGCGAACACAACCCACCGACCCTGCTTTGTCTCAAGGGGCCGCTCCTTGTCTGCACCGGACACATTAACCACTGCCTCTGCCTCGTGAGCCGAATCCTGGTGACCTTCTGTGGCAGAAGGGATTCCTCTAAAGCAAATGCACTTTACAAGCCGTGATCCCTCCTACGCGGGGGTGAGGCCGAGGCAGGGCAGCCCCGGTCTGAAGCAGACACGCAGCCCCGTGGCCGTTTCCTCCTGTGTAAAGCGAGAGGCCACCCAGCACGTGCAGTGCCTACCACAGGGCCCAGCCCAGCCGGCAGGGACAGGCGTGTGTGTGTGTACACGTGTGTGTGCATCCCTCCCACACGTGCGTGCACAGAGGTGTGTGTCCTTCCAGAAAGGAAGCATCCAAGATGGGAAAATGGACTGAATTGCACATTTCGCAGGCAGCCTCTTTTTTAGGCAGGCGATGTTAACCACTGTTCTCCCCTCTCCGCCTGCAGCAGAGCTAGGAGGGGCCGGGTGCAGAGACAGCAGGGCCCGGCCAGCCTTGCGAGGACAGGAGGGGCTCGGCCGCGCCCCTGGGCTGAGGTACCATGGCCAGGCTCCGCCCCGGCCTGCTGCTCCTGATGGCCACGGTGTCCCTCGCGTCCAGAGGTGTCCAGGCCTGGGGTTCATCGAAGGTGGTGAGGAAATTCCAAGACATCTCCGAATCCTACGTATACGTGGAGCAGGCACTGTGGTTCGCCATGAAGGAGTACAACGAGGCCAGCAAGGACGAGTACACCTTCAAGGTGTTGCAGATTCTGAAGTCCCAGGAGCAGGTTGGTGGCTTTCACTCCCCGTTCTCTGTCCCCACACTCACATTTGTGGCAGGGCTGTCGTCCGTGGAGAGCGGCTGAGAGACACCTGAGCCAAAATTTATGAACTTTATTTTAGGGGTTTTTGGAAGAAAGTTAATGAAACTTCCTCCTTTATCATTCTGGGGTAAAACATAATATATCCATTCAAATAACTTAAACTTAGTTCTAGTCACATCAGAAAACACAGGTAAGAGTCCAGAAGGGCTCCTGAAGGGGTCAAGTTTGGGACAGTTTGAGCTGATATCATCAACCTAAGCGGCTACAGGGATGGATTACAACACATTTAACAAGTGAACAAACTCCACATCCAGCTTTCACTGTAAAAAGGAACCAGGGCAGAAGGGAAGGCTCTTTTTTTTACAGAAAAATGCCTACTTAGAGATGTGAAAGAATATGAAACTAGAAAATCGCGTTTTGCAACCACCATGGTGATAAGTAACTCAGGCCGAAGATCAGCAATGAATCCTCCACCTGGTGCGGGGGGAGGGGGGAGGGGAGGAGGAGGGAGGGGGGTGGACCGCTATAGGGGTTGCTTGTTAATTAATTACAACCAGGACACATGGGACAAATTGACACCGTGTACCTCTGATGTGACATCACTGCAAGGACACAGCGTTGCCTATATACGGCGTTCCTGCTCCAAAGGCCTGAGGGTGATCTCGAGGGACAATTAGACGAGTCCATATTATGCGGCATTCTCTAAGACCGCTTAAAAATATCAGTGCTGGGCTTCCCTAGTGGTGGCACAGTGGTTGAGAGTCCGCCTGCCGATGCAGGGGACGCGGGGTCGTGCCCCGGTCTGGGAGGATCCCACATGCCGCGGAGCGGCTGGGCCCGTGAGCCATGGCCGCTGAGCCTGCGCGTCCAGAGCCTGTGCTCCGCAACGGGAGAGGCCACAACAGTGAGAGGCCCGCGTACCGGAAAAAAAAAAAAAAAAAAATCAGTGCTGTGAAAGACGGGGAAGAAGAAGGAAATGGTTCTCATTAAAGGAGGCTTAAGAAACATGACGTTAAATGCGAGATGTGATCCTGTATTGTCTCTTGGATTTAAAATTATACTGTGAAGGATGTTCTTAGGGCAGTTGGAGGGTTTTGAACATGGACCATGTCTAAGATGAGTGCATTGAAACAGCGCTGTGTTTCCTGAGAAAGAGGGTTGCCCTGAGGTTTATGCAGGAGCCCGAGATGGGAGGTGGAGGGGTGAGCAATGAGAGGGGTCGGCAGAGGGTGAGGGGGCCCCACTGGGCCCGGGTTACATGTGACGCTGGCCTGACCTACACCTCTGCCCCTCTTCCTCCTCCACTCGCCCCATCTGCCCTCTAACCTGCGCTGCTCACCCTCCAGCCACCGTCAACCTGCCTCCGTTTCCTGTTTTCTTATGTGGGCAGAAGTTTCACTCAGCGTCTGGATCCCCTAAGAGGCCGGGACCCCTGGCTCCTGGCCACCTGCACAGGCTGAGGGCCCCAGGCTCCTGCTGGTTCTCCGTGTGGCCCCAGTTGTGTGGTTTGTGTTTTCAGGCAACGACACCTGGTCCAGGATGTGCGTCCCCAATGGGTGGCTGAAGTAAGACCTCATGGATGTCAATGCCCCAGGGGCTCAGATTTGGTACCTGTTCTTAGTGAAGTTCCCGTCTTTCCCAGGATGAGTCCACTTTCTTGGATGTTTTCATCTGTGCTCTCCATTTACAGAAATAGGTATAGATGGTTCTGCTTTAAAGGCAGGTATTTAATAATAAAATAAACCAAAGACCCACATAGCTCAAGACTAACGAATCATTTCATTGTGTTTGCTACTTCTTTTCATGAATGTACATTTTGTGTGTGTGTGGTTTTCTTTTTTTGTTTTTATTTTAACCAAATAGCACCAATTATTAAAAAGGGCATTATTTCTACACTATACCGCAGTGTCACCCCTGCCAAGCATGAGGTAGTTCTGCAGATGTAGGACTCTTTTCTATTCTATTTTTTTTTAATTTTTGAATTTTATTTTATTTATTATTTTATACAGCATGTTCTTATTAGTCATTAATTTTATACACATCAGTGTATACATGTCAATCCCAATCTCCCAATTCATCACACCACCAGTCCCACCCCCCTGCCGCTTTCCCCCCTTGGTGTCCATATGTTTGTTCTCTACATCTGTGTCTCAATTTCTTCCCTGCAAACCAGTTCATCTGTACCATTTTTCTAGGTTCCACATATATGTGTTAGTATACAATATTTGTTTTTCTCTTTCTGACTTACTTCACTCTGTATGACAGTCTCTAGATCCATCCACGTCTCTACCCAATTTCGTTCCTTTTTATGGCTGAGTAATATTCCATTGTGTATATGTACCACATCTTCTTTATCCATTCATCTGTCAATGGGCATTTAGGTTGCTTCCATGACCTGGCTATTGTAAATACTGCTGCAATGAACATTGGGGTGCATGTGTCTGTTTTTTTGTTTTTGCGGTACGGGGGCCTCTCACTGTTGTGGCCTCTCCCGTTGCAGAGCACAGGCTCCAGACGCGCAGGCTCAGCGGCCATGGCTCACGGGCCCAGCCGCTCCGTGGCATATGGGATCTTCCCAGACCAGGGTACGAACCTGTGTCCCCTGCATCGGCAGGCGGACTCTCAACCACTGTGCCACCAGGGAAGCCCAACATGTGTCTTTTTGAATTATGGTTTTCTCTGGGTATATGCCCAGAAGTGGGATTGCTGGGTCATAGGGTAATTCTATTTTTAGTTTTTTAAGGAACCTCCATACTGTTCTCCATAGTGACTGTATCAATTTACATTCCCACCAATGGTGCAAGAGGGTTCCCTTTTCTCCACACCCTCTCCAGCGTTTGTTATTTGTAGATTTTCTGATGATGCCCATTCTAACTGGTGTGAGGTGATAACCTCATTTTAGTTTTGATTTGCATTTCTCTAATAATTAGTGATGCTGAGCAGCTTTTCGTGTGCATCTTGACCATCTGTATGTCTTCTTTGGAGAAATGTCTATTTAGGCTTTCTGCCCATTTTTGGATTGGGTTGTTTTATTAATATTGAGCTGCATGAGCTGTTTATATATTTTGGAGATTAATCCTTTGTCTATTGATTCGTTTGCAAATATTTTTTCCCATTCTGAGGACTGTCTTTTCATCTTGCTTATGGTTTCCTTTGCTGTGCAAAAGCTTTTAAGTTTCATTAGGTCCCATTTGTTTATTTTTGTTTTTATTTCCGTTACTCTAGGAGGTGGATCAAAAAAGATCTTGCCGTGATTTATGTCAAAGAGTGTTCTTCCTATGTCTTCCTCTAAGAGTTTTATAGTGTCCAGTCTTACATTTAGGTCTCTAATCCATTTTGAGTTTATTTTTGTGTATGGTGTTAGGGAGTGTTCTAATTTCATTTCTTACATGTAGCTGTCCAGTTTTCCCAGCACCACTTATTGAAGAGACTGTCCTTTCTCCATTGTATACCCTTGCCTCCTTTGTCACATATTAGTTGACCATAGGTGCGTGGGTTTATCTCTGGGCTTTCTATCTTGTTCCATTGATCTATATTTCTGTTTTAGTGCCAGTACCATATTGTCTTGATTACTGTAGCTTTGTAGTATAGTCTGAAGTCAGGGAGTCTGATTCCTCCAGCTCCGTTTTTTTCCCTCAAGACTGCTTTGGTTATTCGGGATCTTTTGTGTCTCCATACACATTTTAAGACTTTTTGTTCAGTTCTGTAAAAAAATGCCATTGGTAATTTGATAGGGATTGCATTGAATCTGTAGACTGCTTTGGGTAGTAGAGTCATTTTCACAATATTGATTCTTCCAATCCAAGAACATGGTATATCTCTCCATCTGTTGGTATCATCTTTAATTTCTTTCATCAGTGTCTTATAGTTTTCTGCATACAGGCCTTTTGTCTCCCTAGGTAGGTTTATTCCTAGGTATTTTATTCTTTTTGCTGCAGTGATAAATGGGAGTGTTTCCTTAATTTCTCTTTCAGATTTTTCATCATTAGTGTATAGGAATGCAAGAGATTTCTGTGCATTAATTTTGTATCCTGCAACTTTACCAAATTCATTGATTAGCTCTAGCAGTTTTCTGGTGGCATCTTTAGGATTCTCTATGTATAGTATCATGTCATCTGCAAACAGTGACAGTTTTACTTCTCCTTTTCCAAATTGTATTCCTTTTATTTCTTTTCCTTCTCTGATTGCCATGGCTAGGACTTCCAAGCCTATGTTGAATAATAGTGGTGAGAGTGGACATCCTTCTCTTGTTCCTGATCGTAGATGAAATGCTTTCAGTTTTTCACCATTGAGGATGATGTTTGCTGTGGGTTTGTCATATATGGCCTTTATTATGTTGAGGTAGGTTCCCTCTATGCCTGCTTTCTGGAGAGTTTTTATCACAAATGGATGTTGAATTTTGTCAAAAGCTTTTTCTACATCTATTGAGATGATCAAATGGTTTTTATTCTTCAATTTGTTAATATGGTGTATCGCATTGATTGATTTGTGTATATTGAAGAATCCTCACATCCCTGGGATAAATCCCACTTGATCATGGTGTTTGATCCTTTTAATGTGTTGTTGGATTCTGTTTGCTAGTATTTTGTTGAGGATTTTTGCATCTATATTCATCAGTGATATTGGTCTGTAATTTTCTTTTTTTTGTAGTATCTTTGTCTGGTTTTGGTATCAGGGTGATGGTGGCCTCATAGAATGAGTTTGGAAGTGTTCCTTCTTGTGCAATTTTTTAGAAGAGTTTGAGAAGGATGGGTGTTAGCTCTTCTCTAAATGTTTGATAGAATTCACTTGTGAAGCCACTTGGTCCTGGGCTTTTGTTTGTTGGAAGATTTTTAATCAAAGTTTCAATTTCATTACTTGTGATTTGTCTGTTCATATTTTCTATTTCTTGCTGGTTCAGTCTTGGAAGGTTATACCTTTCTAGGAATTTGTCCATTTCTTCCAGGTTGTCCATTTTATTGGCATAGAGTTGCTTGTAGTAGTCTCTTAGGATCCTTTGTATTTCTGCAGTGTCCGTTGTAACTTCTCCTTTTTCATTTCTAATTTTATTGATTTGAGTCTTCTCCCTCTTTTTCTTGATGAGTCTGGCTAATGGTTTATCAATTTTGTTTATCTTCTCAAAGAACCAGCTTTTAGTTTTACTGATATTTGTTATTATTTTCTTTGTTTCTATTTCATTTATTTCTGCTCTGATCTTTATGATTTCTTTCCTTCTGCTAACTTCGGGTTTTGTTTGTTCTTCTTTCTCTAGTTTCTTTAGGTGTAAGGTTAGATTGTTTATTTGAGACTTTTCTTGTTTCTTGAGGTAAGTTTGTATAGCTATAAACTTCCCTCTTAGAACTGCTTTTGCTGCATCCCATAGGTTTTGGATCATCGTGTTTTCATTGTCATATGTCTCTAGGTATGTTTTGATTTCCTCTTTGATTTCTTCAGTGATCTCTTGGTTATTTAGTAATGTCTTGTTTAGCCTCCATGTGTTTTGTTTTTTCCTTTGATTTCTAATCTCATAGCATTTTGGTCAGAAAAGATGCTTGATATTATTTCAGTTTTTTAAAATTTACTGAGGCTTGATTTGTGACCCAAGATGTGACCTTTCCTGGAGAATGCTTTGTGCGCACTTGAGAAGAAAGTGTAATCTGTTTTTTATTGGATGGAATGTCCTATAAATATCAATCAAATCTACCTGGTCTATTGTGTCATTTAAAGCTTGTGTTTCCTTAGTAATTTTCTGTTTGGATGATCTGTCCATTGGTGTAAATGAGGTGCTAAAGTCCCCCACTGTTACTGTATTACTGTCGCTTTCCCTTTTTATAGCTGTTAGCAGTTGCCTTATGTATTGAGGTGCTCCTATGTTGGGTGCATATATATGTATAATTGTTTTATCTTCTTCTTGGATTGATCCCTTGATCATGAGGTAGTATCTTTCCTTGTCTCCTTTAACATTCTTTATTTTAAAGTCTATTTTACCTGATATGAGTATTGCTACTCCAGCTTTCTTTTGATTTCCATTTGCAAGGAATATCTTTTTCTATCCCCTCACTTTCAGTCTGTATGTGTCCCTAGGTCTGAAGTGGGTCTCTTGTAGACAGCAAATATATGGGTATTGTTTTTGTATCCATTCAGCAAGCCTGT
>NW_020837962.1:18617841-18618394 GCF_003676395.1 Aethalodelphis obliquidens
CTTTCATCAGTGTCTTATAGTTTTCTGCATACAGGCCTTTTGTCTCCCTAGGTAGGTTTATTCCTAGGTATTTTATTCTTTTTGCTGCAGTGATAAATGGGAGTGTTTCCTTAATTTCTCTTTCAGATTTTTCATCATTAGTGTATAGGAATGCAAGAGATTTCTGTGCATTAATTTTGTATCCTGCAACTTTACCAAATTCATTGATTAGCTCTAGCAGTTTTCTGGTGGCATCTTTAGGATTCTCTATGTATAGTATCATGTCATCTGCAAACAGTGACAGTTTTACTTCTCCTTTTCCAAATTGTATTCCTTTTATTTCTTTTCCTTCTCTGATTGCCATGGCTAGGACTTCCAAGCCTATGTTGAATAATAGTGGTGAGAGTGGACATCCTTCTCTTGTTCCTGATCGTAGATGAAATGCTTTCAGTTTTTCACCATTGAGGATGATGTTTGCTGTGGGTTTGTCATATATGGCCTTTATTATGTTGAGGTAGGTTCCCTCTATGCCTGCTTTCTGGAGAGTTTTTATCACAAATGGATGTTGAATTTT